>NC_068433.1:18681304-18933804 GCF_023373465.1 Oncorhynchus keta
GAGTGAGTGAGTGAGTGAGTGAGTGAGTGAGGTAATGGGAAAGAAAGAGAAAAATAAAGAGGGACAGAGATAAATAAAGTTTAGAGAGCGAGATAAAGAGAAAGGTGGAAAAAGAGTTGACATGGGAAGAGAGAATGTGTGAGCGAGGACACTCACTGTCACCTATGCTAACCCATTTAGAGAAGGAGAGACCAGGGGTGGTGGTGGCTCCATTTCGGAGATGGAGTGAAATAAGACAAAAGTTATAGACGTGACCTTGGCCACTTCAATGAGAAGAAAGCTTTACACCATTAACCCCTCTGCAGCCCCTAGGTACTCCCTGCTGACATGTTAATGCGCTGTACTGGCATCAGTGAAATATGCCTCTCCACACCCCTGTGGACCCCTAGACTGAGACGAAAGAACAGGCCCCAGGCCAGTTGTCAACCACCCCCTCGACACAGTGGTATGGAGAGAGAATGAAAAGTGTGAAGGTACTATCTATCGTAAATGGACACACACACTGAAGTACATACAAACATATACTCATGTGAACACACCCAAGCACACACTCACAGATGTATGCAGAAACACAGGCACAGACACACATTCCCTTCCCCTCCACACACAGCTTCAAGAATGTTAGGGCTTTTATGAGCTTCAGCCACGGTAAGGGGCCTCCCTCAGACACGGCCATATATCCAGCCATAGGCAGAGGGGCCTTTGACATTTTAAGGGGAGGCATTGGGCCCTGATACAATCAGGTGTTGCCTTGCTCTTCCCAACTCTCCCAGTCTCTCTCTATGTTCCTACGTTTCCTCTGATTTTCTCCACACATAACAGAAAGCTGCACCCATAACCTTAGCCAAGGTGCCTGCATCTGATATGCAGAACTCGGTTGACACAGTTATTATTATATTTAGTTAATAAGGTTGCTAAAAACGATCTCCACGAGCGCGTTCCGGAGACACGTTCGGCTCAGGAGGATATCCGCTAAACCCCCCTGATCCGGGGTCTGTTAATTGGTGGTGAGGTTGTTGTCACGCATCGGACTAATTAGCCCAGCATAGGTTATTAAGCCGTTAATGGATTGAATGTGATCCCTCTACAACCAAACCGACAAGGGCTTTTGCAGCTCCTCCACTGCTGCAGCTCCTAGTGAAGGGTTGGGATTCCTAACATTTCAACCGACATTCCAATGCCTTGTCTTGAATGGTGATATGGGATATGTTGATGATTTTGCTTGTGCCATATAAGTAGAGCATATAGATCAGTACAAAACCACTAGATAATACAAGAGTTAGACTTCATATCCCAAAAAGGGAAAAGTCGAGTCCAGAACACCCCTCCACATCCAACCCCTAACAAGCCCTATCCCTAACCCCTATCAAATGACCACTGTGGGAGTTTGCTGCCACTGGACCCCTACTGTACCTCAGGGGGCTGGCCTCAGTGAACCTCACAACATAGCTCACACTGACCAGGAGGGGAAAGCAAGTGAATGTCAGCAAAGGTCCCTGGCCAGGACTGAACACCTGCATGATTTGTCCCATAAATATCTTGTGCATTCCATAACAAATCATGGTCTTACTTCTTGAAAGTTCATGGCTGCACATATCCTTCTGGTATAAGCTAGGCTAAGAGGTTCTGATATAGCTCTCCCATCCTCAAGTTCTTAGGGGTCGACAGCTTAGTTTAGTTCATTTAGATCTGTCCCAGACAACGAGGCAATTTTCACACTCACAGGCATCAAAAAGACAAACGTGGATTGTTCAACCTTTTCTCATCTGTAACATCTTACGTACTAATGTTCTAACATTGATCATCCATTTTGACGTACCCACCAAAACACTACCCTTTACTCTGTAAGAGGAGTGATTATGTGACGGTAAAGCACATCCATTCAAGACAATGACCAAATCCAAGCATCCCAAAGGCCCAATCTATTAATTGCACAGTCACTCTAGTGATGTCACGCATTGTTACAGGGTGCATTGGTATATAAAGGAGTGATCCGCTTTAGCATATGCCAGCATGCTAAACGTTGTGCCAAGCGTAAGCCGGGGATACGCAAAACAGCTGGCAATGTGTTCGGCTCACCGGCTGATCCCGGCATCAAAGCCATGCTAGACTGTGTGAAACCTGGCCGTTTGTGTTCTCTTAATGGGAGCATCCAGCTTAAATCAGGCTTTATATTCCTTCTTTGGTGGACAAATATGCCAAACCTGAGGTAAAAATCTGTGGGAATTCCGTTCCATTTTGGTTTGAATTAGGTGGGTATTGTAAACGGGGGAAAAATAGATTTGTAGTCTTTCTTCGGTGGACAAATATGCCGAAGAACTTTGGAAATTGGTCCGAACTTTGTGTGGTACTGTGGATGGCCAAATTACAGCAATCCATAGCCAGGCTAATAGTGTAAAATAATGGACTAGCAGAGGCTTTCTACTAGATAATAGGGCCAGTACTGCCATAGTACTGGCCCTGCGATAGTCGTTAGTACCGTGGCAAGGAAACAAAACATGAAGTAGGTTAACTTCTTTAGGAAAACAGACTAATGTTGGAAACGAACAACATTATGTTGTCATCCAGAGTCACATTTATTTATTTTCCAATCTATAGCACACATATTTTACATGCAGCAGGTTTTTAAAGGACCAAAGGGTTTAGTGTGCTTTGTGTTACATTTTCTACCATGAAAAATATATTGCTATGCTGGTATCTTCACAGCCCTACTAGACAAACAAGCATTCCCAGCATAAATGGTGAGTGCCCACAGTGTCTTATGGAGTAATTACATGGTAATTACAAAGTGACGATAAGAACGAGAAGCACAGACAGTTTGTAGAGTACCGTATTTCTACCAGAGAAAATGATTACTACTGATTATTCATCTAGCATAGCAAAAGCCCCGGTAGCACAAATCATCTCGGATGGCCACGATAACATTGTGTTTAATTACGTTTCCACGGTCTTGTGATCAGATTGCGTGCGACTAAACCACAGGTTTGTAATTAGACACCGTTGATGAGGAGGGTTTAAATCAAATCAAATATAATTGTATTTGTCACATGCACTGAATTCAACAGGTTGAATACAACTTTACAGTGGAATTCTTACTCGTGAGCCCTGTCGCAACAATGCAGAGTTAAAAAGTAAGAAAAGATTAGCAAAAAATGTATACAAATGTAATAGTAACACAATTAAATAACAATAACGAGGCTATATACAAGGAGTACCGGTACCAAGTCAATGTGCGGGGGGGTACAAGGTAGCTGAGGTAATTGAGGTAATATGTATATGTACACTAGGTAGGGGTAAAAGTGACTAGGCAGTCAGGATAGATAATAAACAGAGTAGCACCAGCGTATGTGAAGAGTGTGAAAGTGTGTCTGTGTGTGTGTTGGAGTATCAGTGAGGTATGTGTGAGTGTGAGGGTAGAGTCCAGTGAGTGTGCATAGAGCCAGTGCAAAAAAAAAGGGTGTCAATTAAAATCGCCCGGTTAGCCATTTGATTACCTGTTCAGCAGTCTTATGGCTTGGGGTAGAAGCTGTTCAGCAGTCTTATGGCTTGGGGTAGAAGCTGTTCAGCAGTCTTATGGCTTGGGGTAGAAGCTGTTCAGCAGTCTTATGGCTTGGGGGTAGAAGCTGTTCAGCAGTCTTATGGCTTGGGGGTAGAAGCTGTTCAGCAGTCTTATGGCTTGGGGGTAGAAGCTGTTCAGCAGTCTTATGGCTTGGGGTAGAAGCTGTTCAGCAGTCTTATGGCTTGGGGTAGAAGCTGTTCAGCAGTCTTATGGCTTGGGGTAGAAGCTGTTCAGCAGTCTTATGGCTTGGGGTAGAAGCTGTTCAGCAGTCTTATGGCTTGGGGGTAGAAGCTGTTCAGCAGTCTTATGGCTTGGGGGTAAGCTGTTCAGCAGTCTTATGGCTTGGGGGTAGAAGCTGTTCAGCAGTCTTATGGCTTGGGGTAGAAGCTGTTCAGCAGTCTTATGGCTTGGGGGTAGAAGCTGTTCAGCAGTCTTATGGCTTGGGGTAGAAGCTGTTCAGCAGTCTTATGGCTTGGGGGTAGAAGCTGTTCAGCAGTCTTGTGGCTTGGGGTAGAAGCTGTTCAGCAGTCTTATGGCTTGGGGTAGAAGCTGTTCAGCAGTCTTATGGCTTGGGGTAGAAGCTGTTCAGCAGTCTTATGGCTTGGGGTAGAAGCTGTTCAGCAGTCTTATGGCTTGGGGTAGAAGCTGTTCAGCAGTCTTATGGCTTGGGGTAGAAGCTGTTCAGCAGTCTTATGGCTTGGGGTAGAAGCTGTTCAGCAGTCTTATGGCTTGGGGTAGAAGCTGTTCAGCAGTCTTATGGCTTGGGGTAGAAGCTGTTCAGCAGTCTTATGGCTTGGGGGTAGAAGCTGTTCAGCAGTCTTATGGCTTGGGGGTAAGCTGTTCAGCAGTCTTATGGCTTGGGGTAGAAGCTGTTCAGCAGTCTTATGGCTTGGGGTAGAAGCTGTTCAGCAGTCTTATGGCTTGGGGGTAGAAGCTGTTCAGCAGTCTTATGGCTTGGGGTAGAAGCTGTTCAGCAGTCTTATGGCTTGGGGGTAGAAGCTGTTCAGCAGTCTTATGGCTTGGGGTAGAAGCTGTTCAGCAGTCTTATGGCTTGGGGTAGAAGCTGTTCAGGAGTCGTTCTGTCCCAGACTTTCTGCTCTGGTCCCTTTTGCCATGCGGTAGCAAAAAGAATGACTTGGCTGGAGTCCATTTTTAGGGCCTTCCTCTGACACGCACAGTGATGTACCGGACGTACCACACTACTATTTTATCAAATGGTGCTGGAGGCAAAAGCAGCCATTTTACAGGCTCCTGAAAAGTTGTGATATTTGGTATATTTTTGGGCGCTGATCGTTTTTTGTAATAATTACAATGTCAGTAGTTTCATTCTCCCTTATTTAATGTAATACTGGGGAAATATGTTATTGTGTAATACGTGTGTGTGTGTGTGTGTGTGTGTGTGTGTGTGTGTGTGTGTGTGTGTGTGTGTGTGTGTGTGTGTGTGTGTGTGTGTGTGTGTGTGTGTGTGTGTGTGTGTGTGTGTGTGTGTGTGTGTGTGTGTGTGTGTGTGTGTGTGTGTGTGTGTGTGTGTGTGTGTGTGTGTGTGTGTGTGTGTGTGTGTGTGCGTGCGTGCGTGCGTGTGCCCATGTGTCTGTGTGTGTGTGTGTTGCATGCAGAAGTACAATGACAACATGAGGGTATGACTATGAGTTTAGTAGGGGGTGGAATGGACGCAATTTAAATCAAATTACCATGCTGGCAAATTAAGCAGTGGGATTTAATTTGAACTGTTGTAAAAATGCTAATTTCAGCACAACCTGAAAGCTCATATGCAAATACAACCCTATTTCACAATAATTCATATTAGGTGAGGCATGCATAAAACACACCATGAACAACTACCTGGCATCAGGGGAATGCATTATCATTAGCCCTTAGTCTGGCTAGGAGGTGCTACTCAGTGTGCTCACATGAGCCTCTGTGTGTGTGTGTTCCTGTGTGTGTGTGTGTGTGTGTGCATTCCTATGTGTGTGTACGTGCCTGCCAGTAGTCCTGTAAATGTGTGGCTCTATGGATGAATACATATCCCAGAGTGCATCGAGGTAATGACCATTGACATAAACATTCCACGAAAATATGTATCATATTATTCCATCCAATATTCTAGAATCTATTCACACACTGACACTGACAGCCATCTGAATGACACAAAGACGTGGTCGAGCTTGAGCCCTTTGATAACGCCTGAGATGACTGCCTCTTTCACATCAAATAATGACACTATGGGAAAGCCTGTTCCTCACAGTGTACTGAGTAATTATATTGCACATTATGTTCGCTGCAGAGCCGTGCACAATTTGACCTCTGCATGGAAACCCGCTAGCCTGCCCCCTGATTCGAGTTGAGCCCTCAGAACCGCTGCATGAAGACACGCTAGTCTGCCTCCTGAAATCCTCTCTCTCTCTCTCTCTCTCTCTCTCTCTCTCTCTCTCTCTCTCTCTCTCTCTCTCTCTCTCTCTCTCTCTCTCTCTCTCTCTCTCTCTCTCTCTCTCTCTCTCTCTCTCTCTCTCTCTCTCTCTCTCTCTCTCTCTCTCGAGTGTCTGCATAGGTGCACTATAAAGGGAATGTGGTGCTATTTGGGTCGCAAGCCTGTGTGTGTGAAGGAGAGCAAGAGAGACAGAGAAGTTTGGGCACATAAACAGAGTGTTTACAGAGATCCGGGGGAGCCTGTCGATAGTTATTTGAGGCGTTAAAAGAGGAGCATTCACTCCACTGGGATACGACACGCCATCAGTAGAGATAATCAATTCAACCAGCATTAGGCCCCAGGGTGACTTAAGTTGCCTCCCAATTGGCTCCCTATTTCCTATATAGTGTTGTCCACAACCTTTGACCAGGGCCCCTTAGAGGGATGGGTTTAAGAGGTATTTAAAGCAGCATGTATCAATGATCAATAATGATCAATGGATGGTCAACGCCAGCGAGTTTAAGAGCACAATGGGAAAAATGGCAGAGGGCAAACAAACAAGCATGAAGGCAAAACCATTAGAGACCTCTATCAACCTCTAGGACTTACTGTGTTTTGTCCGGTGCTGTTCGGTACTGTTTGGTAGCTCTTTGCATTTAATGTCGCTAATGAATTGCTGAGCTGTTTAGTCTCCTCAAACCAGTAGCTCTGTCCCAAATAGGACACCGTTCACTACATTATGTACTTCTTGCCTTATGGGCCATGGCCAAAATAAGGTGCCATTTCGGACACAAACCATGTCTAATCTTCATCCTACTAGACATTGTTTAACCAGGCACAGAATAATTGCTTGCCGCCACCACTGCTTCTCACTTTCTCTCTCTTGCAGGCTCACCAGGGACAATTATTATTGCCCTGGTATACCCTCCTTCAATAGTCCTGAACCCAATTTGCCACACAAATTAACCATGCAGGAGAGAGAGAGAGAGAGAGAGAGAGAGAGAGAGAGAGAGAGAGAGAGAGAGAGAGAGAGAGAGAGAGAGAGAGAGAGAGAGAGAGAGAGAGGTTCTGGAGGTAAAACAACAGAAAAACCACAAACATAATCACAGTCCTATGCCAACAAAGGGCCCTTTCTATCCATGCTTAGTATCCACATATTAACCAAACAATGCATTGCCATATTGCATTCGCCCGTGTTAACATCGTTAGCGCCAAAACCCTTCCTACGTGTGTGCGTGTCCTGTCCGGGGACATTTGTTACTCTTTTTTTCCCAGCCTTTGCGGGAGAGGTTAGTGCAGTCAGCCGGGCATGGACACACAGGACTGGCTCCAAGGATGGTGCCATCTGTTGAGCAGGCAGAGTCAGCCATTTTCGCCTTCTCGCGTGTCTCATATCCTCCGCCATATCCCTTAGCATGCGGGGCTAACACACCCCAGTTGGGCTAACGCACTGCACTGACGGAGGCATGCAGCTTCCCTTCTTTCTCTAGGGGGTTTTAGAGGGTTAAAGTGAGGCGGTGGGTGGTGGGGTTATTCCGTTGTTATTTTGGCCTTTCCTCTCACGGCTAGAGCAGTATTGGGGAGAACCCTGGAGCTGAGCTGAGCAGCTGAAGTGTTTATGCAGATGCAGTGGCACACTAGAGAGGGAAAATACAGGGACACAGTCGCTTGTCTGGGGCTAACGCACAGGCACAAAAAGGGACAGAAAGAAGGGACGTGGGAGGAAAGGATAGAGGGAGAAGGAATATCCGCAACACAACAAAGAATAAAATACATACTTAAGCTGAGTATTAAAGCTGGATAAAGCTGAGAGAATAATAGAGCTGGATCCCTTAGAAAATATGTACTACTTCAAGATGGTTTGGCTCTACTTGGCTCTCTGTGCACTCACACCTCAGCTGGCAACACTGGCCTGTCATACAATCCCCGATCCCCAACCCCCTGTCTCCTGCGTTACTCAGTCATTGCTAGACAGCTGTCGCCTCCCCTCGCGGTAAATTTGTTTTGGCTTGGAAGTGATGAACCAGCACAGCTGTCCAAAGGGCTATAAGAGCAGCTGTTATCACGCAGACCGTAACAGGGAGAGAAGGGAAGGTGGGGGGTAGAGTTAAGGGGGTTGGATGGCCAAGTGCACTTGTGGTTGTCTCATCGGTAACATCTGTGCTCAAATTCACCCCTGGAATGTCCACTGGTGACTCAAGATTGGATGTCTGGTAGTTGGCTTTCCTTTACTTTATTTGATTTTGTATGACACATTTGTCACCTCAACTATGTGTACATGGCAACATCCACCATTTGGAGTTCATGCCTTGTTGCATGGTCTATTCTATTTCCAAAAGATTGATAGTTGTGATCAGTAGAAAGCACATCAAAAGCTGCTATGATTATGATGGCAAAGTCAATAAAAACCAGAATCCTTGAGACACAAAGTTCTCACCTGAAGTGAAACTTTTCCATTCATCTTTCTCCCACAGTGACATGCCATGAGAGGGAGTACGGAGCATGGGACAGATTGCAGGGAACGTTTCTCAACCACAAAGTTTCAAGTCTCGCCCATCAATTTAACTTTTGCTGTTCCCTCGTCTCTGACCTTGGGTGAACGCTCCGTCTTCCAAAGATATTCGAGCTGACGAGTGAGATTCCCGCGGTGTGACGGGTGTGATAAAACTTTGATTCACATGCACCTGCTTCCTGGAACTTAGTGATTCATGGGAAGTAGTGTTAACCAGGGAAAATGGAGTGAGAGAAACTCAACGGAGTCTGAAACTACTGTCACACTGCTGTCACACCTCAATGGAGTCTGAAACTACTGTCACACTGCTGTCACACCTCAATGGAGTCTGAAACTACTGTCACACTGCTGTCACACCTCAATGCTCAGATTTGAACTCCTAACATCATGTAATTCCAATTCAACGTATTTTCGTGGTGGAAATGTCATGTTTACAGTGCCTTCAGAAAGTATTCCTACCCCTTGACTAATTCCACATTTTGTTGTGTTACAGCCTGAATTCAAAATAGATTCAATAAATAATCATCTCACCCATCTACACACAATACCCCATAATAACAAAGTGAAAAACGTGTTTTTAGCTATTTTTGTACATTTATTGAAAAAGAAATACAGGAAAAATTGCACTTAAATAAGTATTCATACCCCTGAGTCAATACTTGTAGAAGCGCCTTTGGAAGCGATTGCGGCTGTGAGTCTTTCTGGGTAAGTCTCTAAGAACTTTTAAGAACAAACTTGTGCAACGTTTGCCATTATTCTTTTCAATATTCTTCAAGCTCTGTCAAATTGCTTGTTGATTATCGTTAGACAACCATTTTCAGGTCTTGTACAAATTTTGAAAAACATAATTCCATTTTGACATTTTGAGATATCGTGTGTAGGCCAATTACCAACAATCTAAATTTGATCAATTTTAGAGTCAGGTTGTAACACAAGAAAATGTGGAAAAAGTCAACGGGTGTGAATACTTTCTGAAGGCACTGTATATCGACGGTTGTTCTTTGGGTCCCAGATATCGATAGTTATCCCCATATTGGATTAGAATGTAGGGGCATGGATATGGCCTTGTACTCATCGTAGAGAGAGGGAGATAGAGGGAGAATGCATGGAAGTGTGTGTGAGTTGGTGTGTGTAATAACACTTGACACTTAGATATCATACGACCACTTATAAGAGACATCTTTCTTCCCTACAAGGGCGCAAACAGAGGACAAAGAGTGGACAAGAGAAGAAGTGACACTTACTTTCGGCGTTGGCGAGGAGGAGGAGAAGACCCAGGACGAGCAGCACGGGTCTGGCTATGTGCATCATGGGACAGCTTGGCACCAGCATGCTTTGGCAGCCTCAGTGGTCTGATTTCTCAGATGCAGGATATTCACAGCCTGTGGGGGGAGGGGAGAAAGAGAGAGAGAGAGAGATGAAATAAAGCGGTTTGGCTTCATGTACTTTATCTATCTAGTGCAGATTTGTGACATACCCACACAGACTCAGTAGGTTTTGACAGCTAAAGAGGAGAGAGGGTAATATGCTCGCAGGCTATATTCTGGCACTTCACAACATACATTAGTGCTCGCACATACACACACACGCACGTACACGGATGGAAGGAGACACATGCTCTAATCAAATATACTGTGTGTAATAAGAACATTTCTGAACTATTCACATACATTCAACATGCTAGCAGCAGAATGCTAACCTGTTTAGCCTGCTATGGGTGACTAACTCAAACTGTCCCCAGAGAACCATACAGTTAGCCATTCAACTCACGGACATTTGGGTAATTTAGCAGACACATTTAGCAGAGCAACTTACAGTAGTGTTAGGAACGAATTCATCACACTTTTTCTCATGCTCAACCAACTGAGCCACACGAGACACAGCACCTAACCTCTGCTCTCGTTCTTTAGTGAGTTTATGGTGAGACGGTTAAGAGAAGCCAGTAATAGATTGGTGGATTTCTCTCCAGACAAGTGCGATCCACTGACTATGGAGTGATAAATTGCCACTATTGCTCTTAGTACCCTTAAAACCATTCAGCTCATATTTATGGCCTGTCTTACACCACTTAGCCAAAGCTTTAATAGCTTCAAGTGTCTCCAAATAGATTAGGACCAACAAAAAAAAGAGGGCAACGCATCTATACATTTTGATGGAGTAAGCTACAGTAGCATTAGCACATGCTAGCAACGCCTCCTTTATCAAGAGCTGCTTGGAGTACACATACAATCTATGACAGAGTACACTCTTAGAAAAAAAGGTGCTATCAGGAATCTAAAATGATTCTAGAGCTGTCGCCATAGGAGAACCCATTTTGGTTCCAGGTAAAAACCCTTTTGGTGCCAGGTGAAACTCTTTTGGGTTCCATGTAGAACCTTTTGTGGTAAGGGTTTTACATGGAACCCGAAAGAGTTCCACCTGGCACCAAAAGGGTTTTTACCTGGAACCAAAATGGGTTCTTTAAAGGGTTCTCCTATTAGGAGTTCTACCTGGAGTTCTACCAAAAGAGTTCTACCTGGAACAAAAAAGTGTTATCCTATGGGGACAGCTGAATAACACTTTTGGAACACTTTTTTCAAAACGTGTAGGCTAGGCTCAGCTCATGTTTGCCACCCCTTCCTTTATCAAGAGCCACTATGTGGATGGGGAAAATCGATGTGACAAAGCATGATAGCATTAGCAAGTAACCCACTCGATTCCACATCATCCATTCGCTAAAGCCAGGTCTTGATCCCTGGTGACCAATATGTTGTGGTATCTGAGATGTAAAACACTTTTCCAGGCATTGTAAAGACCTGATAATCGATGTAGATCTGAGCCTAAAATGGTTACCTGGAATGCACCCAAATTGACTAGGTTAACTTGTCGGAGGTAAACTGAAACTGGGAGTCGTCAGATGGACACATCATTTGACCTCTGACCTCTTTTACAGTTTGACATTTAGCGGGTTAGCACCGAAGGCTAATTGACGGATAGCATGAACCATTTGCACATTAGCCACACCACAGGCCTAGATATGGCACTGTTCACCCACACAAAAGCATTACAGGAATCACAGAATCCCTTTACCATTGGGGCTTGTTCACCCGGCTATTTATCTGATGATTTATAAACAAATAAAACATCTAGAAAACCCAAAGCTCAATCAGTGGGGTAGACGATGACAAAGTACCTCATTTCCCTGCTACCCATCTCCCCGTCCTTTCTCTCCCCCTGCGGGAGAACTTTTATTCCTTTGACTGTAAATGGCAGAAAAGACAGGGAGATAGTGCACCTGTCACATTCGATTTGTATCATGGGGAGATAGACAGGACTACCTGTCTCAGAGCGCTGTGAGGCCGGTGGGGTCCGAGGTACGCGTGGCAAACTGAATCAATTTGAGGCAATCTCAACCAACCAACCAACCAACACACACACACACACACACACACACACACACACACACACACACACACACACACACACACACACACACACACACACACACACACACACACACACACATGGCTCACGTGCACATACACACACACACACACACACACACACACACACACACACACACACACACACACACAGACGAGCACACATAAACAGATTTTCCGCATGACTAGAGTATTTATAGTGTATTTCATTCCATTACACTGTGTAAGGACAGGGTTATCACTGAAAGTCTAATCCATAGTAAGCAACGGCATTACACAAAGCTCTTCTATTCAAGGTCACTGACGTCTTCTCTTACTTCTGCCTTGCATGCATGTGCAGTAGCCATCCTTCCGTAGTCGGGGTTGATAGCCTTTGAGTTAATTAATGTCCTGTGAACTTCCACAATGACATAACATTAGGAGTCCTCACTATACACAGTACTCAGCAGCTCTCCCTTGCTCCCTCCACCGCCCTCCACATGCTGATACAGAGAAACAAAGCCATCTGCATGTTTTGTAAGCACCAACCATGGGAGAGGAAGGCTGTGCCATCCATGTGAACACAAGCACCCCTAATGTGAACAAAGTAGCTGACAAAATTGGACAATGGCTACTCTGATATCATATGTGGACCTTTGTTCCAGCATTAAGGTCTTGTCACAGAATACAGTCAAAGGGAGTAGGCAGGGTAGGCAAGGTGCACTTAGTCACCCTCTGAACAGCATGTCTGTAGCGAGAATGGTGCAGCGTGTTGGCAGTGTGTATGATAGTACCTGCATGCATGTGTGTATGTGGGTACGTTCATGTGTGGTTGTGTTTCCTACAGGGTTGAGCTCTAACTAACAACTACAGCAGCATCGCTGGCGTTACCCAACGCACACTGCTACCTCAGATATTACCTCTGACCTTCGACACAAAAGCTTTTGTTCCCTAATATGGCCGCTGTGTTACATGTGTCAGTTCAATTTCACACATACAGAGATGCTGATGCTTCCCTTGAACATTTATTGCTGGGAAAAAAAGGAAGAGAAAAAATATTGTCCTTTCTTTCCAAGCCTCTCAGCGGTATTATTGTTACTATTCAGTGGTTTTCCATTCAAAGTGCCGAGTTGTGATAGGATCATGCATTATTAAACAAAAGGCCGACAACATGCACAATGTTAATTAGAAAAAGGGGAAGATATTGCCAGGCAGTGTCGGAGGAGAGAAAGAAAGAGAGAGAGAGAGAGAGAGAGAGAGAGAGAGAGAGAGAGAGAGAGAGAGAGAGAGAGAGAGAGAGAGAGAGAGAGAGAGAGAGAGAGAGAGAGAGAGAGAGAGAGGGTTGGTGAGTTATCGTTTGTTCTCCACTGATTCTTATCACTCCCTGAGAGGTTGATAGAGGAGGGAAACAATGAAGAGAGGGATTCTCTATAGCCTGTTTTGTGTCTTCTACTATTGCATGTGGGAGTTCTATGTTTCAAAGAAGGACTAACCATTTAGATTCCAAGCTTTTTGATACTGCTGTGTGAACTACCAAACAGTGTTTGATTTAAATAAACTTTTTCTCATTGTTGTTCAAATGTCTTGAGATGGGTGTTGATCGTCAAACAGAAGCTAACAGGAATCCCTTGTCATCTATTTCAATGTAAGTAACCATCATGCTGGGGTGGTCATGACCCTGAAGGCATGCTGTTATAGTACCTAATACCATCTGTGATGGGACATTCTTTGTTAGCGTGCTATCATAGCCTGCTAGTATATCCACAATATAACACAAATTGATGGGAAACAAATGCTAACATCAGAATCTTATGGATGCAACTGTTTTTAATAAGTTTGGTCTGGGATAAAAAAAAAAAAACAATACCCATAACCAACCTTCATAACAAACTCATCTTTCGTGAGCCTTGCCTCAGTTTTGCTTCAAATAAGTCCATTGGGCTCTTTATGTTTGTGAATAACATGCAATGCCTTGCCCATCTTATAAAATGGATTGCATGGAAACTGTTGTCGTTCTCCCCAAAAAATGCCCACAAAAATACCCGGCACGACTATTAAGTCAACCCCTTCCTTAATTGTGTCCACACACGCAAAGACAGAACTGCCACAAGGAATTGGTGCAAGACAAATACCGTTTTTGCCTTTCATGAACTGTTCCCTTCCCTCGTTTGGTCAGGGGTAAACAATACAGTCATTACATAGTCCAAAATCATAAATGAAACATGGCAGGTTCCTTAAACGTTTTACTCCAACAACGTAAGGCTTTATCTCAGTTGTTTTGAACAGTATCTTCCAGATGCCACACAAGAGGTAAGAGTCAAGAGCTCAAGGACTCTATCCGGCTTAATTAAGACAGAACCGCTGTACCGCTCGCCCACCGATTTCAACCGCAAGGTCAAATGGCATCTCTACAGACGGCATAGGGCATCGTGTACCCATCCCTCACCCTCCACGTCTACCCGTCTCAACCATGGTTCCACAGTGGAGAAATATTACATTAATAGAGTTCAAAGAAGTTTGCATGAAGCGGCATTTACACCCACTCAAGATTCCCTCAGGGTTATTGCTATGTGTCACATGATTGGAGTTATAGAATGTATCCCGTTGGAACGCTCAACAGAGGCATAAGTCCCCCTAGCAACCGTCCGCCCCCCCTGTCAAAAAGGGTGCGGGCTAAGTCAGAGTGGCAGCCCATGAGCTCGGGATGCTGGCTGCACCTATTACGCATGACACATGCAGTAGTCTTTTATCTTACCTCTTTCCGCTCATCTCTCTCTCTCTCTCTCTCTCTCTCTCTCTCTCTCTCTCTCTCTCTCTCTCTCTCTCTCTCTCTCTCTCTCTCTCTCTCTCTCTCTCTCTCTCTCTCTCTCTCTCTCTCTCAAAAAAGCCTCCTTCTTTCCATCTTCTTCCATGACCTGCTTCAATTCTCTCTCCCCCTCTCTTTCACAATCATTCTTCTGCCCTTCTCTCTCTCTTTTCTCTCTCTCTCACTCGCTCATACCTCCTGTCACCATCCTTTTCTCTCTTTCCTTCCCTCCATACATCTCTCTCTCTCTCACAAAGGGGCGGTTTGATTTAAGACTAGCGTCAGGACCGTTTCTCACGCATCGCCACCAGATCAGTAGGCATGTGTAATAACATTCCTCAAGCTAAGCTAAGCTATGCCCTCAAGTGCAGCATCCACATGAAAGCTTTTGACACCGGCAGCTTAAAGGAGTTTATTTGTGGAACTTATTTACTTTTCCCCAACCTCCTCCCGACCTCAGAACAAACAAGTCTCTGACTGTCATATGTGATGTTTTCAGAGATGCTCGTCCCACCCGAGTTCCTCTGTTGTCTCCCTGTTTATTAGAACATTGCCGGTGTCTGTTTATGTCAAGGCTTACAAGCTAGCAAGCTAACATTCTCTCTATCATCCCACCCTTTGTTGTTATGAGTGACGGGTTCTGATGACATTTCTTGCGCCAATTGGGTTTAAAAGCACCTGCTGTGGCTGGAACAAGGAAGTGACAGTATCTTGTCCCCGGGTGTGGGTATAGGAAATGCCAAAGCCATTTCACCTCTGCAGTCTCGCTTTTGTTCAGGATTTTGAACTTTGAGAAGCCTCAAGGGAGATTTGCTTGTTTACCTAATCACCAAAGGTCAATGATAATTAGGTGCATATATCTTTTTAAGGGTTGCTTTGTTACTGTCAAGTTGCTATCTGTGACTAGATCTTAGCAGGACGAGTTTAACTGAATTCAACAGTTTTAACAAGCTGGTGTTTTATAGCTGCAAGAAAAACTAACAATGGCACAGAGGCCAAGTTCATATATTTTCAGTTTACTATAGTGATACTATGTGAATTCAGCCCACCTATCATGTCCTTATCCAAAAAGTTATCTCATCAATATTAGACCTACCGTGTCCTTGTCCAAATAGTTCTCATCAATACTAGGCCAACCATGTCCTTGTCCAAATAGTTCTTATCAATACTAGGCCAACCATGTCCTTGTCCAAATAATTATCATCAATACTAGACCTACCATGTCCTTGTCCAAATAGTTCTCATCAATACTAGGCCAACCATGTCCTTGTCCAAATAGTTCTCATCAATACTAGACCTACCATGCCCTTGTCCAAATAGTTCTCATCAATACTAGGCCAACCATGTCCTTGTCCAAATAGGCATCTTATCAATACTAGACCTACCATGTCCTTGTCCAAATAGTTCTCATCAATACTAGACCTACATGCCCTTGTCCAAATAGTTCTCATCAATACTAGGCCAACCATGTCCTTGTCCAAATAGGCATCTTATCAATACTAGACCTACCATGTCCTTGTCCAAATAGTTCTCATCAATACTAGGCCAACCATGTCCTTGTCCAAATAGTTCTCATCAATACTAGACCTACCATGCCCTTGTCCAAATAGTTCTCATTAATACTAGGCCAACCATGTCCTTGTCCAAATAGGCATCTTATCAATACTAGACCTACCATGTCCTTGTCCAAATAGTTCTCTCATCAATACTAGACCTACCATGCCCTTGTCCAAATAGTTCTCATTAATACTAGGCCAACCATGTCCTTGTCCAAATAGGCATCTTATCAATACTAGACCTACCATGTCCTTGTCCAAATAGTTCTCTCATCAATACTAGACCTACCATGTCCTTGTCCAAATAGTTCTCTCATCAATACTAGACCTACCATGTCCTTGTCCAAATAGTTCTCTCATCAATACTAGACCTACCATGTCCTTGTCCAAATAGTTCTCTCATCAATACTAGACCTACCATGTCCTTGTCCAAATAGGCATCTTATCAATACTAGACCTACCATGTCCTTGTCCAAATAGGCATCTTATCAATACTAGACCTACCATGTCCTTGTCCAAATAATTATCATCAATACTAGACCTACCATGTCTTTGTCCAAATAGGCATCTTATCAATACTAGACCTACCATGTCCTTGTCCAAATAATTATCATCAATACTAGACCTACCATGTCCTTGTCCAAATAGTTCTCTCATCAATACTAGACCTACCATGTCCTTGTCCAAATAATTATCATCAATACTAGACCTACTATGTCCTTGTCCAAATAGCAATCTCACCAAACTAGCTAGCACTGTCTCCCTCTCACACTTCCTCTATATTTTAACCTGTCCCTCTTTTCTTCTCTTATTTCTCTCACTTTCTTTCTCTCTCTTACCCACATGATATCTCCTCTACCTCTTTTTACCCTTCCCTCTCCCTCTCTCCCCCGCCCTCCTCTACTCCTCTATCTCAGTCTTAGAGCAGCTGTTCAGATGGATGGTCCCCCAGTACACGACCCTGACCAACAGACTGGTGAGTGATTATCCCAGTGCCCTGTTGGGCTGCTCCGCTGCACACTGGCATACAGAGTCAAACACACACACACACACACACACACACACACACACACGTCATACACACGCACACCCATGCGAGAACACACACAAAGAGGCCATGTGCACGTGGAAACACACGCATGTGCACACACACGTGCACACACACAAGGTTACACAAAACTGGTAATCTTCAGGGACACAAGGGTGGTGAATAGCATCATCACAACACACAACTGTCTGTTTTTCAATTGACCTTGATGACATTGGCCAACACATGGTTAAATCAATCCCATAGAACACTTTAATGCCTTTTCTATGGGACAATGATAAAAGCATGGCATACATAAGCTCTTGCGAGCCGATTGTCAATAGCTTGCGACTTCCCTTCTGCAATCTATTGAAATCTTTATTTTACCTCTTCTTAGGGTTCCCCCATGCACTCAAGGAGCCGTGTGTTTGTTTGCTCTTGTGGTGAGGCCGATTTGGAAGTGCATAGTGTTTTGTGCTCGCGTCGCCGCCGTCGATTGAAGGACTCTTCTGTATGAGCGCCGTGTTTCACAGGGAAAGAAACTCATTACCGTACAAATGTGCAGCATCTCAAGAACCCATTGTGTGTGTTTGTGTGTCTGTGTGAGAAAGAGAGAGAGAGAGAGAGAGAGAGAGAGAGAGAGAGAGAGAGAGAGAGAGAGAGAGAGAGAGAGAGAGAGAGAGAGAGAGAGAGAGAGAGAGAGAAAACGGTAGATTTAACAGCCGCCAACCTGAAATCGCCAGGATTATATGTATGCCGCATGAACAGGGGAGGGCCAAATCATGTTACATATTATGAACCAGAAAACAGGGGAGATGGAGGTAGAGGGAGAAATATAAAGATGTGGCTGAGGAGAGGACAGATCAGGCAGAGAGAGTGAGGTGGGAAAAGAAAGAAAGAGAGAGACAGAGAGAGGGAGGGAGGAGGATGAGAACAGAACAAGGGTAGAGAGGGGATGATAGAACTGGGCACACTATAGCAGTCTGGACGGGTCGCTTCCCAGAGTGGTGTAGACGTTCCTTGGTCTCATGTATCACGTAAGTCAGTAGCATTGATCCAGGGCATCAGTGTGCTACGCACATACCGGTTGAGGCACTAGCTCTGATCCATGGCGTTATGTTAACCACTATTGCTTGTGCAGCTAGCGAGTACACGACTGACTTGCCAAGTAAAATAAATTATTTTTTAAATACACATCAGCTAGGCTAGCTAACTGGTACACTCTAACTAGCTAGTACCTACACACTAGCTACAACACTAGCTCTAATACACACTAGCTAACTACCTAGCACACACTAGCTAGTACCTACACTACATTCCAAAAGTATTTGGACAACCCTTCAAATTAGTGGATTCGGCTATTTCAGCCCACCTGTTGCGGACAGGTCTATAAAATTGAGCACACAGCCACGCAATCTCCAAAGACAAACATTGGCAGTAGAATGGCCCGTTCTGAAGAGCTCAGTGACTTTCAACGTGGCACTGTCATAGGATGCCACCTTTCCAACAAGTCAGTTTGTCAAATTTCTGCCCTGTTAGAGCTGCGCAGTCAACTGTAAGTGCTGTTATTGGGAAGTGGAAACGACTAGGATCAACAACGGCTCAGCCGCAAAGTGGTAGGCAACACTAACTCACAAAATGGGGCCGCCGAGTGCTGAAGTGCGTAAAAATCGCCTGTCCTCGGTTGCAACACTCACTACCGAGTTCCAAACTGCGTATGGAAACAATGTCCGCACAAGAACTGTTCATCTGGAGCTTCATGAAATGGGTTTCCATGGCCAAGCAGCCGCAGAAGCGAGGTCCATACAGAAAAATGGTTTGTCAAGATCAGTGTTGAAGAACTTGACTAACCTGCATAGAGCCCTAACCTTAACCCCATCAAATACCTTTGGGATGAACTGGAACGCCGACAGCGAGCCAGGCCTAATCGCGCAAAATCAGTGCCCGACCTCACTAATGCTCGTGGCTGAATGGAAGCAAAAGCCTTTCCAGAAGAGTGGAGGCTGTTATAGAACAAAAGGGGAGGAACAACAACTAATGCCCATGATTTTTGAATGAAATGCTTGACGAGCATCTCATACTTTTGGTCATGTAGTGCATCTTATAATCCTATATGTAATTTCACCCCCTGTGCTGTTGGTGGCGGTAATGCACCATGCTCTCTGACACAATTTTGACATCCTGTCTGAGCTTGTATGTCTCACAACATCTGTGGCGTGAGAAGCTATCTGCTGCAACCAGACCCGATTGGACAAATGAGCCATGGTCAGAGTATGAGAACGTGATCCTCTGTTCACACACAGCGCCTCTGCACCATACACTCCTGGCATCTTGACATCTACCCAACCACCCAGCCACGGTCTGTGGGAGGATGAATAATATCACTTCCGAGAGAGGAGAGAGGAAATAGAAGAGAAGAGAAGGGAGAAAGTGGGAAAGAGAGAATATAGAGGGAGAGAGGATGGAGAGGGAGATAGAGAGTGAAAGGAAGGGATAGAGAGAGAGAGAGAGGGAGGGAGGGAGGGAGGGAGGGAGGGAGCTAGGGAGGGATAGAGAATGGAGAGAGAGACACACAAAGAGTGAGAGGGAGGAGAGAAAGGGAGGAAGGCCTAGAGGTAGAGAGACCACTCCCACCCCCTGCCCTTGCACTCATGCAGTTTTATGGAAAACCCAGAAGCCATGAGAGTGGGTGTGCTTCTCTGAATAGACAAAACAGCATTCCTCTGTGACTAGCGTGGCATTCTGGCAGAAACCAACAGAGCCCGTTCTTACAGAAAAACCACTGCAATTACATACTTCATAAACTAGACCCTAATGCACAATGCCGTTTTCATAGCTTCACAACAATCACTCCTTATCTCCCAATACAACCAGTTCACTCTGAATATCAAGGTATTTTGCCACAGTGACATCTTTGCAGCTTTCGTGCCAAGCAGGCTTTTTTTTTTAGAAACGCACAAGTTAAGCAAACACAGATCATGTAAAAAAATAAATAATAATTAAAAGGCCACTTAAGGCGTACACACTACGCTCAAAGGGCAATGATGTAATTCAAATGCCTAGAAGCTCTCATTCACTAAATGCTCATTTGCTGTGATGTACCCTGAGCTAAATGTAACGGTACATTATATGTGCGTGACTTATTGCACTATGGTAGGGAGGGTGTATCCGTCCACCCATATCCACTCCATTAGCTTAGCACAAATGTGTTCCATAATATACCGGTAGTGGCATGGCTAATATTTCTACCTCCCATAAGTACACGTGATAGGTTTTTATCTCATCTTGATGTTGTACCGGCAGCACTTTGCCTGATTAAATGCTGTGTGTGTTTTGCACATTCTTTACCAATAAGGTTGTTTCATGCCCAACTCCCAAGAGACTAGAAACAAATGGTTATTGGTCTATGAAAAACAGCACAAGTCTGCAACTGACACAATAGCCAGGATGCATTAGCAAAACACGAGCTTATCAGAGCCTGTTATGTGAAAATACAGCGCTGCCAAAATGGCTGCTGACTGGACATCAAATGTTATCCCAGATATTGGATGACTTTGCTGAATAAGCAGCAAAGCAATGAAGCAGTGTTGCTCTTTTCGCTCGCTTACTTTTAGGATAATAGGGTTGAAACCAGTTTCAATATTTTGCTGGACCCATTTGTTTAGAAACATAGGCTTTGATATGCGTTTTCCAGAGTAATTTCACTGAAAACACAATATTTCTGTATGATTTTGGACCTCATTTGGACAAACGTTAGCTACGCTAAGCTACAGTTCCCACAGACCGTGGGAACAAAATGTGCTTCCTAACTTACGGGCCTACAAACATTAAGATCGAACACCGGCAGGAGAGAACCATTTTTAACAGGGCAAAAACAATTAATTTGTGTTGACGTGACATTATTACAATTAACCCCTCCTCCTATAGCTCCTCCCACCAGCCGCCACTGTAATGTACATATCTACACTTTAAATAATTTTAGATGTGGTTGTACCCATGCCAGTTGAGTGTTTGCTTTTGAAACAAGATAAGCACAACCAATCTTCATCTTGTGAGTTATATTTGGAAAACCAGCACATTTGAAAGGAACGTTTGATAAGTGCCTCTTCCTACACCGGCATTTCTCCATTTACCAAGGGAACGCTGGCTGTTTGCTTATTTTCTTCTCACTTGAACATAGATTGTGAGGTAGCAGTGTATATTCAATATGCTAATGTAAACATTTGATTAACTTCCTCAAAAGAGCTACAACCAGAGAAATTATGCCAATTTTCTCACAGGCGCATATTCTTTTACCCGGTCCTATAAACTGTACAAACCCTCTCTCAGACACTCTAACACTCAGACACACACACACACACACTCACACTCACACACACACACACACACACACACACACACACACACACACACACACACACACACTCAGACACACACACACACACACACACACACACACACACACACACACACACACACACACACACACACACACACACCCACACACACACACACACACACACACACACACACACACACACACACACACACACACACACACACTCAGACACACACACTCAGACACACACACACACACACACACACACACACACACACACACACACACACACACACACACACACACACACACACACACACACACACACACACACACACACACACACACACACACACACACACACACACACACATACAGGTCTGATAGTTCATCATCCCAACTGCCATAGCCTCCTTTCCAAGAGTTTAGGTTTCCATTAACTGACTGTCTACGCCTTATCATTATTATGGCCGCCTGTGCCAAAGAGAGCATCTGAGGCTCCCATTGGTGGAACCCAGCCCCACTCTACCTGCCCATGTGGTATCTGAATTGAGATCGGACCTAGGAGCAGGGGATATAACTACTACATTATTACATATTGAAAGTCTCAATTAGGATCTTTAAATAAGAGTCGCTGCCAGTGAGATTCTGCCACTGACGTACTACAGGGAAAAGGTGTGTGTGTGTGTGTGTGTGTGTGTGTGTGTGTGTGTGTGTGTGTGTGTGTGTGTGTGTGTGTGTGTGTGTGTGTGTGTGTGTGTGTGTGTGTGTGTGTGTGTGTGTGTGTGTGTGTGTGTGTGTGTGTGTGTGTGTGTGTGTGTGTAGCCACTGATTTGCAGAGGCTGCCTTGTTTCATTGTGACAATAGGCCTGAAGCGTTTGTTTACAGTACATTGCCGTCGTTCAGCAGATGCTATTTTTCAGGGCAACTAACAAGGTCACCCATGTACAGTGCAGTAGGCCTCCAATATTGAGAGTCCATTGCTGTAGTAGGGACCCATGAGGGCTGTAATTACCGCTTCACGTATGACCTTTTCTGTGATGGACTGTTATGTTCATGGAGGTAACTACTGTGTGATGTGTCTGTTCAATCATCTATTATCATCCACATGCGAAGTTCACTTATGACAAAACAAACATTCCAACAAGGTTACTCCACAATTCACAACTTTGCACACAAACTGTTGTTTTAGTTGGCAGAACTCGAGCTAACACTGACATTAATGAGCTATACATTCTCTTGTTCAATATTGCAGCCCAGCGTTGTGATGTATAGCCTTTTAACTTCTCCTTTTGTTTCGTGTGAGGGGAGGCATTGTTGTGTTTGACGTGCCTCCGCGATCAACCCCTGCTATTTAGTCGGTGGAAATTAGCCGAGAAAAGGTGCACTTCTGTTAATGTCATGCAAATTCTGGTCTTCTTGTGTGATAGAAATGCTGCTTCTTTCCCCAGTCTGCAATACAGTTAGTCATAGACAGCATAGACAGCATACTGCGTGGAGTGTTAGTCATACTGTACGTTGGAAGCTAGGCGCAGTCCAAACATTTTCCCTCTGCCGTTGAAACCGCATATGCACATAATTTCACAGCATCCCTGACAACACCTTCAAACCCTGGCAAAAGACAGCTAGCAAGCTAATGATGCTAACATTTTCAGACTTCGAAGTGTCAGCCACAGCCATTTGCAGAGCCGCAAGGCACTACGGGCAACGCATTTTGTTATTTTCAGTGCCAGTCAAAAGTTTGGGCGCACCTACTCATTCAAGGGTTTTTCTTTATTTGGACTATTTTCTACAATCTAGACTAATAGTGAACACATCAAAACTATGAAATAACACACATCGAACCATGTAGTAACTGAAAAAGTGCTAAACAAAACCAAATGTACTTTAGATTTTAGATTCTTCAAAGTAGCCACCCTTTGCCTGGATGACAGCTTTGCACACTCTTAGCATCCAAAATGTTAAGGGTGGAATTCATTTTTCAGGATCCTCCCTCAGTCCACACCAGTACAACGGTAAGATTCTCAAACATAAAGAACACCCAAAGCAGAAGTTCATTGCTAACCATCAGTCTACCTCGTGTTTTTGGCCTCCATCTTCACACTCTTCTTTCAAAGGAACTACAAACAACAGTTGATAACAACTGGCAGTTAAGACGGTGGATACAGGTAGACCTAGAACTTGCACACATGCAGAGACCTCTGTGAGGATGCCTGGGTAAGGAGAGGGACAGTGAGAGAATGATTGATCCCCTGATCTTTCCCCTGTAGCAGAGTATCATTGGGGGAGAATAAACAGTCTGCAGTTTGCTGATGAACAATTTTCGACCTGATTTTCGTCTTTCTCTCTCTATTCTTCATCTCACTCTGGGATTGTCAGAAAAGGGAGATCTCAGGAGGACATTGGGGGCATTGGCCAGTCGCTGGCAGTTAGCCTGCGTGTGATTGAGGTGTCACTAAATGGCTTGCGGCAGCATTGGGAAAGCTAACTGGAGGCTATTGAAATGGATTGGGACCGCTAGCAGCTGGTAACTGCTACTACGGCTAAACTGTCCCTCCTCCAGGGGAAGAATAAACATTCAAAGATGGGGACTGGTGTTAAGAAGATGCCAAGGTGCTCAGGGGCAAAGTGGCACTGACTTCACAAGTCTTGGATGATGTCCTTGCACCCTATTGGTCACGACAAAGAAGAATCTATTAGGTTTTTAGTGAGGAGGAGGTCGAGAAACAAACAAAAGCAAACAACCAAGTCTTCTGTGCAGTGTGTGCTCCTTTGAGAACTTCACAGTTGAGATGTGAAAACTGGGAACAGGACCTAATATAGCGCAGGGTGTATGTGAACCGTGAGGACTTGATAGTTACATAGCCAAGCACAAACTCAACAAGCCTTTGCCCTTTAAGGTTTCGAAATGTGGTGTGTGTTGACGAAAAAGCAGTTCAAAAATGAAGTCAGCAGCCATAACAGTTCAACAAATCAGATATCCCTCTTGGGTATATTTGACCTTCTGAGTCAGTCAAATATGTTCCGAACTGAACACAAAAGCATCAGAAAATGCCTTCTTTTGTCAAAGTACCATTCTTTTCACCTGCAAGCAGTCTAATCAGACATCTGACCTTAAAATATCAGAAACGAAGCATCCCGATGGCGCCTGTAGATCAACCGACAACCGTACAGCGACAATGTGTCTGGAACATTCACCTCTGCCTCATTTCTCCTATTAGCTCTCACTTCTTCACACAAGGTGTTTCAAGTTCATCTCCTCACCTCAAAGGTGGTCCTCTTGACACACGGCGATGGATACCTGACTGGCGCAGTCAACAAAACATTTAGTCTGTTTGTTTCGGGGGGAGCCGTCCTTATTCTAATCTCTCGCTTCAAACTTTGTCGGCTAACTTTTTCAACTTTGTTGTCCTTACAATGGGCTTGGCAAGGGGACAAAAAGCTTCAAAGGGTTGAAATGTATTCAAGCACATAAATGGCAGATTGGCAAAGAGTACACAAGAAAGCAGGCTGCATAATCTCTGAGCGGGGGAAGAACAGACCTCGTTGCGAGAGTGTGTGTGTGTGAGCATGTGTGTGTGTACACTCTCTTCCAGCATTCAATCTCAAGTGCTTGCTACTGATGTGATTGCTGATTAGAACATAAGCCCCTCCAATCCATTGCTTTGAATGCTTGACTAAGACAGAGATTGTTCTGTTATGGCCATGCCATAAGACTGTGGGCTTTACCTAGTAACTGCCTGTAATTGGCCAGAGGCTTTGACATTTACTTTTGTGTGTAACAGGCAATTACCAGGATAGGATTGTTATTCTTTATTCATTCATTTCGGCAAATTTCTCTAGTCTTTGCACTGCACAACCCCTTTATCCATGACCAATCCCTCCACTTATTTTACACACACACACACACACACACACACACACACACACACACACACACACACACACACACACACACACACACACACACACACACACACACACACACACACACACACACACACACACACACACACACTAACATATTAATATAGAGACACATACACACGCAAGCACAAAACAAGGGCCATTCAACCACCTAGATAAACACACACACACAGAAGCACAGACACAAACACACACAGCCAACCACTTTGTCATGCCTCTCCTACTACATTAATGAATTACTAGGGAAAAGTGGGTATAACCTGAATAATCAATGCTGTGGAACAGCATCAGAATCAGACTGTGTGTCGGGTCAGAGGGGGGATGGAGGGAGGGGGAGAGAGCGAGAGAGAGAGAGAGAGAGAGAGAGAGAGTGTGAAGAGAGAGAGGGGGAGTGAAAGAAAGAAATGGAGAGAGAGAGAGAAATAAGGGGAGAGAGACACAGAAGCACAGATGGCCAGAAAAACATGTCAATTTGTCCACAGTATCATATGCACCATTAGTATGCCGGCCAAGTAATCAGTGAGTGTGTGTGTGTGCACACTGATGTTGATGCTGCAACAGAACATTTCTCTGATGTCATTTTGAGTTGATAACCTAACAATCATTTTTCTCTATCTGTAATCATTAAATGCCATCACAACCAAAGGCTCCTCTCTGACTGCACATTTTCAAAGCAGTGAAAATACTGTTAATTCAATTCAACCCATGTCCTTTTTAAGCAATCGTCAAATTTCAATCACAATCATATACATTACAACTGGCAAGCTGTCATACCATTTTGAATGTCAAGTGAAATCCATAACATAATGATATATCCATAATATACATCAACTGCATGTTTCTGTTAGATTTCGTCCAATAGCGAACACCCTTCATTCCTGAACTGTGCACTCATTCCCTAATCCCTACACACTTAAAAGCATTGAATTGGTTTAGGCATGGTTAAGTTTCCATATACTGTACAGTACCAGTCATTTCCTTTCAAATGGATGGATTCTTTAGTTTATTTGTATCCTGCGTAGTGAATGATTACTGTGAGTATTAAAGGAGTGATGAAACTGTGTGTACGCTAGTTTTTAAAGGTTGACCTAATCAGTAAAGAGGAAATTGCCTCGGATCAGAGAGCATGGTCAGGTCCAGAAGATGGACGAGGTGTGATTCTGACATCTGGCTAAACAAAGAGAGGAGCATGGACATTCCACAGAGGAAAGGAGGGAAACTCATTGGGGTCATCAAATGTATGGCTGGGAAGGTGACGACTGAAGGGAGGGAAGAGAATAGGACGTGTTGTGAGCTTTCTAAATGTACGCACACAGCTGACGGCATCCTTGGTATTAAACACTTGACATTTCTCTTGAGCTTTTGGTCTCAATTCCTTTTTGCAAAGAGGTTGCAATAGCAGTTTGCTTTTTAACAAAATGCATGAAGGGAAGCGAACAAGTGCACAATTCAGGATAAAAGAGAGAATATTGGTACATAGCCCTGACTCACGGGAACCCTAAGCCATAAAGAACCTCCAGTCCTCCTCAGACTCTTCAGAGACTGGGTGTCTAACCCTGTGTGACTGCCAAACCTCGGTGTACAAAAGCCAATCTGACTATGGCCAAAGGCATGATCAAGCCCAATCTCACCCTTTTGGACTCTCTATCGCTCATCTACACTGGGGACATCCATCTTGATTTCTGCTGAGTGCCAAAAAGAGACAAAGGGAGGGAGGAGGGGGATAGAGGGAGACGGGTACCCAGATAAGCATGAGGAGACGAGAGGATCTTCTGAGCTTGGCCCCAGAGTGAGAGTGAGAAGAACATCGTCTTTATTTAATTAAAGGGAGGGGAGATAGCGCTGTTAGATGAACGCAGGCACACACACACACACACACACACACACACACACACACACACACACACACACACACACACACACACACACACACACACACACACACACACACACACACACACACACACACACACACACACACACACACACACACAACCCTCTCCCCTTCCCCCATACACACACTCGCAGGCGCCAGGACCGAGCACCATAACAGCCCAATGAAATACATTCCGATTAGGAAGGTGTCACATTACTCCTCGGCCCGGATGATAAATACGAGGTTAGCGCCGCCATTAATCTTCTAGACATCCACTGCTGGATGGGGTGACACTGTAATATAATGCAAACAGCTCATATCACTGGGAGGTCAATATAGTCTGGTCTGAGGGGTTCAAAAGGGCTGAGGAGTTAGGTTTTGGTGTCATTGCTGAAAAGAGACTAACATGCTGCTCAGTAGGATTATATCTTGTTTCTGTGCAGGATTGTGTGAGAGTGTGTTTGAGCAAGTGGGGGTGTATTTATGGGAGTATTGTGTATGTGTGGGAGAGATTTCCTCCCCTCACAAGACAGTATTTCTCCCTCTTCTATCCCCCTCCCTCCCCTTCACTCTTCAATCATCTCTGTCTAATCCTCCCATCTCTGTCTACCTCCTCAATCCGCTTTCTCTCTCTCTACCTCCTCAATCTGGTTTCTGTCTCTCTACCTCCTCAATCCGGTTTTTCTCTCTCTACCTCCTCAATCCGCTCTCTCTCTCTCCACCTCCTCAATCCGCTCTCTCTCTAACTCCTCAATCCACTCTCTCTCTCTACCTCAATCCGCTCTCTCTCTACCTCCTCAAACCGCTCTCTCTCTACCTCCTCTAACCACTCTCTCTCTACCTCCTCAATCCACTCTCTCTCTCTACCTCCTCAAACCACTCTCTCTCTCTACCTCCTCAATCCGCTCTCTCTCTACCTCCTCAATCCGCTCTCTCTCTCTCTACCTCCTCAATCAACTCTCGCTCTCTACCTCCTCAATCCGCTCTCGCTCTCTACCTCCTCAATCCGCTCTCTCTCTCTCTACCTCCTTAATCCACTCTCTCTCTCCTCCTCAAACCTCCTCAATCCTCTACTCCTCAATCCTCTCTCTCTCTCTCTCTCTCTCTCTCACCTCCCTCTCTCTCTCTCTAAAACCTCTCTCTCTCTCTCTCTCTCTCTCTCTCTCTCTCTCTCTCTCTCTCTCTCTCTCTCTCTCTCTCTCTACCTCCTCACCTCTTCAAACCTCTCTCCCTCTCTCTCTCTCTCTCTTCACCTCTCTCAATCTTCTCTCTCTCTCCTCACCTCCTCAAGCCTCTCTCTCTCTTTCTATCTCCTCAACCTCTCTCTCTCTCTCTCTCTCTCTCTCTCTCAATCTCTCTCCTCTTCAACCTCTCTCTCTCTCTACCTCCTCAACCCTCTCTCTCTCTCTACCTCCTCAACCTCTCTCTCTCTCTCTTCACCTCCTCAACCTCTCTCTACTTCCTCAACTCCTTCAATCCTCTCTCTCTCAAACCTCTCTCTCTACTTTCCCTCTCTCTCTCTCTACCTCCTCAAGCCTCTCTCTCTCTCTACTTCTCTCATCTCTCTCTCTCTCTCAACCCTCTCTCTCTCTCTCTCTATCTATCTCCTCAACCTCTCTCTCTCTCTCTCTCTCTCTCTCTCTCTCTACCTCTTCAACCTCTCTCTCTCTCTACCTCCTCAACCCTCTCTCTCTCTCTACCTCCTCAAATCCCTCTCTCTCTCTCTACCTCCTCAACCCTCTCTCTCTACCTCCTTCAATCCTCTCTCTCTCTCTCCCTCTCTCCCTCTCTCTCTCTCTTTCTCCTCAAACCTCTCTCTCTCTCCTCAACTCTCTCTCTCTCTCTCTCATTCTCTCTCTCTCTTCTCTCTCTCTCTCTCTCTCTCTCCCTCTCTCTCTCTCTCTCTCTCTCTCTCTCTCTCTCTCTCCTCCTACCTCCTCAACCCTCCCCTCTCTTTCTCCTCTCTCTCTCTCTCTCTCTCTCTCTCTCTCTCTCTCTCTCTCTCTCTCTACCTCCTCAACCCTCTCTCTCTCTCTCTTCTCTCTCTCTCTCTCTCTCTCTCTCTCTCTCTCTACCTCCTCAACCCTCTCTCTCTCTCTCTCTCTCTCTCTCTCTCTCTCTCTCTCTCTCTACCTCCCCAAACCTCTCTCACCTCCTCTCTCTCTCTCTCTCTCTCTCCCTCTCTCTCTCTCTCTCTCTCTCTCTCTCGCTCTCGCTCTACCTCTCTCTCTCTCTCTCTCTCTCTCTCTCTCTCTCTCTACCTCTTCAAACCTCTCTCTCTCTCTACCTCTTCAAACCTCTCTCTCTCTCTACCTCCTCAAGCCTCTCTCTCTCTCTCGCTCTCTCTCTCTACCTCCTCAATCTTCTCTCTCTCTCTACCCCCTCAAGCCTCTCTCTCTCTCTATCTATCTCCTCAACCTCTCTCTCTCTCTCTCTCTCTCTCTCTCTCTCTCTCTCTCTCCTCCTCAACCCTCCCCCTACCTCCTCAATCAGCTCTCTCTCTCTCTCTCTCTCTCTCTCTCTCTCTCTCTCCTCAATTTTAGCTCTCTCTACCTCCTCAATCCACTCTTTCTCTCTCTACCTCCTCAATCCGCTCTTTCTCTCTCTCTCTCTCTCTCTCTCTCTCTCTATAAGGGTTTACCTCTTCAATCCTCTCTCTCTCTACCTCCTCATCATCTCTCTCTCTCTCTCTAGCTCTCGTGAATGACAGCCCCTCTTACCTCCTCAACCCTGACATTGTCTTCAAACCTAATGAGTCTCCTCACCATCCATAAAACATTAGGACTGGTTCCTCAGCACCACTTCTCTCTCTCTCTACCCCCTCAAGCTATCTACACACACTATACACCAGACACAAGTAGGCTCTCTCTCTCTACCAAGCCTCTTCTCTCTCTCTCTCTAGGGAAGAGGTGTGTCTGTCTGTGTGTGTGTGTCTGTGTCTCTCTGTGTCCTCTCTCTCTCTCTCTCTCTACCTCTTCAACCTCTCTCTCTCTCTGTCTGTGTGTGTGTGTGTGTGTGTGTGTGTGTCTGTCCTGTGTGTGTGTGTGTGTGTGTGTGTCTGTGTGTGTGTCAAACCTGTGTGTGTGTGTGTGTGTGTCTCTGTGTGTGTGTGTGTGTCTGTGTGTGTGTGTGTGTGTGTGTGTGTGTGTGTGTGTCTGTCCTCAACCCTGTGTGTCTGTGTGTGTCCTCCCCCTGTGTGTGTGTGTGTGTGTGTGTGTGTACCTCCTCAACCCTGTGTGTGTGTGTGTGTGTGTGTGTGTGTCTGTCTACCTCCCCAATCCTGTCTGTCTGTCTGTGTGTGTCTCTGTGTCTTCAAACCTGTGTGTGTCTGTGTGTGTGTCTGTGTGTCTGTGTGTGTGTGTGTCTGTGTGTGTGTCAATGTTCTGTGTGTGTCTGTGTGTGTGTGTGTGTGTGTGTCTGTCTCTGTCCTGTCCCCCTCTCTGTGTGTGTGTGTCTGTCTCTCTCTCTGTCCTGTCCTCAACCCTCCCCTGTCTCTGTGTGTGTGTGTGTGTGTGTGTGTGTGTGTTTTAGTGTGTCTACCTGTCAATGTGTGTGTGTACCTGTGTGTCTTTCTCTGTGTGTGAGGGTGTGTGTGTGTGAATGACAGCCCTGTGACATTGTCTTGATAATGAGTACCATCCATAAAACATTAGGACTGTGAGCACCACACTGTGTACACACACTGTGACACAAGTAGGCTCAAGGAGGGTGAGGGGTGTGTGTGTGTGTGTGTGTGTGTGTGTGTGTGTGTGTGTGTGTGTGTGTGTGTGTGTGTGTGTGTGTGTGTGTGTGTGTGTGTGTGTGTGTGTGTGTGTGTGTGTGTGTGTGTGTGTGTGGGGCAGCATGTCTGTTCAGTAAACAATGCCAGATTCTCCAGGGGGAGCCCGGACAGACAGTGGTGGCAATCCTTCCAATACAAACACCAGCATAGTGAAAGGTTAGAGGTGAAGAGCTGAGAAAATTAAGTGTGATAAATAGGTGAAGAGGCCGCAGTGTTGTGTATATTTCGGCGCCACCCACGCTCGCCCGGTTACGTGTTTGATGGAGTGTGGCTGTGTGTCTTTGAGAGCGCGGCCCACTTTTCCCTGGATAAGACCGAACCGTTTGCTAGAGGTTACTCCCACGCATTCCAGATTGCAGGAGGCACTCAGGAGAAGGATGAGGTACTTGGAGAGTGGATCCTTTCCAAATCAGGGAAAGTGTTACTTTTAGTGCTCAGGCGAGTCATGGCTATGAATCTCAAAGCAAACATTCTGTTCATGGTGTTTGCTTGTGGTCCTTCTGTAGCTCAGTTGGTAGAGCATGGCGCTTGTAACGCCAGGGTAGTGGGTTTGATTCCCGGGACCACCCATACGTAGAATGTATGCACACATGACTGTAAGTCGCTTTGGATAAAAGCGTCTGCTAAATGGCATATATTATTATTATTATATATTATTTGCTTGAATAGAAAAAAGAAGAGTCTAGAAAATATTCAGTCACACAGGTCAGTATTGGACTACATCGTCGGATTAGATTATATCAACCAGCATGCATTTCACTTCTATCTGCAATGTGTGATCAGATCTACGCAAAAAACATTATTGGCCACGTGCACTATGTTATAGCAAATGCTTTGGGTATAAGGCAACTAAAATAAAGACCTACCTTGATTCTGGGAAAACTCAAAAAGGATTATTCCTTTAGGTCATATGGGCATAATATATTTATCATTCATCATAATATCAGCAAAAAACAACTAACTCTTTCGACAACAAAAGCAGTTTAATAATGGGGGGAAAAAATCTAAAATAGACACATTAATTAATTAAACTGTGGTATTAGAGCTGTCGATCTATTAGGAAAAAAGACAACTACACATTCCGAACGGCGCCCAGTGAAATGGAGTGGCTATAAACTGGAAAAAATGTAGCTGGAACAGACCGCAAGAGTGAACTCAAATTGCAAGGTCAATATGTGGATGATTTTTCTTTCTCCCCGTGTGGATGGATAGTTTGAGTTTTATGTGGTGCATCGACGGCGTTGCAGTGTAATGGATTCTAATGCCTAGGCTTTAGCTCAGTGGGTGAACAGTATTGTCACACAAACCCAGTCAGTCGGTTGCAAGATGGCGCCGACAGAGATGGTCGCTTCGTTCCAGGTCCTTAGGAAACTATACAGTCATTTGTTTTTTTTATGTATTATTTCTTACATTGTTAGCCCAGAAAATCTCAAGTGTTATTACATACAGCCGGGAAGAACTATTGGATATAAAAGCGATGTCAACTTACCATCATTACGACCAGGAATACGACTTTCCCGAAGCGGATCCTTTGTTCGGACCTCCACCCTGGACCTGCGATCTTATACTCTATGTAAACTGGAAACCATATATCCTGAGGCTGCATTTATTGTAGCTGGGGATTTTAACAAAGCTAACCTAAGAACCATACTTAAATTCTATCAGCATATCGAATGCGCGACAAGAGCTGGTAGCTTTCTGGATCATTGCTACTCGAACTTCCGCCCGCCCTGCCTTCGGCAAATCTGACCGAGACTCCATTTTGTTGCTCCCAGCCTATAGACAAAAACTAAAACAGGAAACGCCCATGCTCAGGTCTGTATGCTACGCTTCAAGATTCCTTCAATCACGTGGACTGGGATATGTTCCGGATAGCCTCAAACAATAACATGTTGTTTTTATTTAGCCCCTTTTTATCCCCAATTTCATGGTATCCAATTGGTAATAGTGGCAGTCTTGTCTCATGGCTGCAACTCCCATACGGACTCAGGAGAGGCGAAGGTCGAAAGCCGCGCGTCCTCCGAAACACAACCCAACCTAGCCGCACTGCTTCTTGACAACTTGCCATCTTGCAAGTTTATTAGCAAGTGCATCGGAGCTGTCGTACCCTCTGTGACCATTAAAACCTTCCCTCACTTGAAACCGTGGATTTAAAGTGCGAACCACCGCTTTTAATCATGGCAAGTCGAGCGGAAACACAACCAACTACAAACAGTGCAGCTATTCCCTCCGCAAGGCAATAAAACAAACAAAGTGTCAGTATAGAGAGAAACTAGAGTCGCAATTCAATGGCTCAAACACGAGACGTATGTGACAGTCAATGTGACAGTCAATCACGGATTACAAAAAGAAAACCAGCCCCGTGACAGACACCGACGTCTTGCTCCCAGATAAAATACACAACTTCTTTGGTCGCTTTGAGGACAACACAGTGCCACTGACACGGCCCGATAACCAAAGCCTGTGGGCTCTCCTTCTCCTTGGACAATGTGAGTAAAACATTTAAACGTGGTAACCCTCGCAAGGCTGCCGGCTCAGACCGCATCCCTGTGTCCTCAGAGCATGCGCAGACCAGCTGTCTGGTGAGTCTACAGACATATTCCACCAAACTATATCCCAGTCTGTTGTCCCCACATGCTTCAAGACGGCCACCATTGTTCTTGTTCCCAAGAAAGCTAAGTAAACTGAACTAAATGACTAAATAAATGACTACATATTGCCCCATTGCACTCACTTCTGTCATCATGAAGTACTTTGAGAGACCAGTCAAGGGCCATATCACCTCCACCCTACCAAATACCCTAGACCCACTCCAATTTGCTTACCGCCCCAATAGGTCCACTGATGATGCAATCACCATCACACTGCACACTGCACACTGCCCTATCCCATCTGGACAAGATGAATACCTATGTAAGAATGCTGTTCATTGGCTACAGTGGAGAAGGTGGAAAGCATCAAGTTCCTTGGCGTACACATCAAGGACAAACTGAAATGGTCCACCCACACAGACTGCATGGTGAAGAAGGCGCAACAGCTCCTCTTCAACCTCAGGAGGCTGAAGACATTTGGCTTGTCACCTAAAACACTCACAAACTTTAACAGATGCACAATCGAGCGCATCCTGTCGGGCTGTATCACCGCCTGGTACGGCAACTGCACCGCCCTCAACCGCAAGGCTCTCCAGATGGTAGTGCGGTCTGCACAACGCATCACCGGGGGCAAACTACCTGCCCTCCAGGACACCTACAGCACCCGATGTGACAGGAAGGCCAAAAAGGCCATCAAGGACAACAACCACCCGAGCCACTGCCTGTTCACCCCACTATCATCCAGAAGGCGAGGTCAGTACAGGTGCATCACATCTGGGACCGAGAGGCTGAAAAACAGCTTCTATCTCAAGACCATCAGACTGTTAAACAGCCATCACTAACATAGAGAGGCTACTGCCAACACACTGACTCACATCTCTGGCCACTTAAATAAACAGACTTAATAACGGTATCACTAGTCACTTTAAATAACGCCACTTTAATAATGTTTACATATGCTACATTACTCATCTCATTTGTATATACTGTATTCTACACCATCTACTGCATCTTGCCTATGCCGCACGCCATCGCTCATCCATATATTTATATGTACATATTCTTATTCATCCCTTTACATTTGTGTGTATTTCCGTGAATAAGGTAGTTTTTGTGAATTTGTTAGATTACTTGTTAGATTTTACTGCATAGTCGGAACTAGAAGCACAAGCATTTCGCTACACTCGCATTAACATCTGCTAACCATGTGTATGTGAGCAATAACATTTGATTTGATTTGAGTCACATGTACAGCGTATGGGAGACTTGAGACGCGCCAGTATAAACAGTATAAAAGGGTATTGTAAACAATATACAGTCTTCATATGGGGCCTAATCCGCACTGATAGTTAGAGTGGAAACTCCCCCACTCAGAATGGATCCCCAGTAAAATACACACACACACCTATACACAAACAATCCTACACACACAAACTCCACTCGCATACTCAAATTACACAATTTATTGAATTCCTCAGCGCTGTGCTCCATAAAACCCAGACGAGTGGACTCGGGGCACTTTCACGGTGCCTCAATACCGAAATAAACTTGTTTTACTGCGGCAAACAAAGTGATGTGACCTGGAAAGGTTGTATTTTCTACTGGATAATGACTGGGTTTTAGAGGCCCAGTCTCAGTGTGCCCACAAATTACTTGTCTGGGGCTGAGTGTTCAGTGTAGGTCTCCCTGCCTCGTCCTAATTAAGTCCATACTAGTGGTACATGTTTATTAGCGGGCAGGTTAGTGTGTAGCGAAAATGCCTAATCTAGCTGCCTAGCTAGCTAGCGACCTACCTACCACATTCTGCCTCTCCCTTCCCAGCAAACACACAACCACTCAGCGTTGGCTCCAAATTGTGAGCCTAATATGTGCCATTGCTGTTCTGTTCTGTCCTTGGTGGAATGGGGTTAGTTCAGGTTTGATGATACTGGGTTGATGGTATGTACCTACCTATCACATTCTGCCTTTTCTTTGGCTGTGTTCTAGAGACATCTCTTTCTGTTCTCTTCTGGGTACATTAGGGTTAGATTAAGTTTGAGTTAATCCTATTCGTTCCGTCTGGAATATACTACCTTTTTGATGACTCTTGCAACAATAGGTGCATAGTCGCGCAGTTGTTTGTATGAATGCCCTATGAATGCTTTATGAATGCTCTATGAATGCTCTATGCAACTCAGCTAAATATATAAGACAGAGGAATCTATTGAATAAGACTTCCTTGACAGGGTTTTCTTCAATGGCCCAAATCTGTACAAACAAACCATGAAGACAAAATCACCTTCCACATTTAAACTTTAGAGGGGCTTTACATTTCACTCGTAGGATTTGGTGAACTGTAATGCCTCGCAGTACAAGGGGAAGAAGATGTCATTGGAGAAATATCCTCTGACTTTCACTTTTTATGTGCTTTCATAATCCAGAGTGCAGAACCAGTTAACTTAATAACTGCGACACCCATTCTCATAAATATGCAAATATACAATACAGACATTCTCAGTATTTTTAGTGGAGAAAAGGGCATTATGGGTAGAAAGCAGAGACTTGGCTAAAAAAGCCACAATCTCACACAATATAAATATCTCATGTGGGCCAACTTGATATTGTGTGTTCGCTATGTTGAAGCCGGTCCAGAAAAGCGGCATGCTCGCCTGTAATAGTGAATTAAATCATCCAAAATGGGAGTACTCGCTCTGTGCTTGCCCTTGTCAATTGCGCTTCTTGGAGTGGTTTGATTTCCATTGGTGACAAAGCTCGGAACTTATCCCCACCTCCCTGTCTCTGTTTTGAAAATGGCAAATGGGCACAGTAGAGGTTTGGTTATACTGCCTGGGAATACTGCTTAATGCCAGGGTCTAAAGTAATACACACTGCTTGCTAGCACCTTATCCCACCACACATTCCAGTGGTGTACAGTGGGAAACTTTACAGCCTCACCAAGGGGGAAAACGGCACCAGAGCTTGCAATGGGCATGGCATCAGCATGGGAGCAACAACGACTCCTTTGAGGAGGTGTTTCTGGAAGAAGTCTCAAGTGCAACTGATAGACTGTCTGTCGAGCAGAGTTGTGGACTCGAGTCACATGACATGGACTCGAGTTGATAGAAAATCAAATAACTTGAGACTTGACCTGGACCTGGAGCCTCAAAACTCGGGACACGAGTTTGACTTGAAATTGTGGGGCCAGGTTTTGTAATGTTTTTTTCACTCATTTTGTGGCACAGAGTCTATGATTAGGCCTACTCCACACGCAGCCAGAGACTGTATCCGCAGTACCGCCCTTGTGATGACACTCTGATTGGACCAGCAAACTGTCCATCAACACAGGTCGGGTGAGATAGCCACCAGATTGCTGATTTGCTGTACAGCTATAGGATTGGGTGCAGCAAAAAACATCAAATTGTAGGAAGAGAGGATTGCCATAAAAAATAAATATGCAGCTCCAAAAATTGTTTGGTGATTAAGAATATGAACTGTTAACTTTGCAAGCTCACCAGCAATGGGGCAACAATTACTAGCATAGGCCTACTGGTCTTATGTAACAATCGTTTGAAATTGTTAATTTACTTTTGAAGTTTTTGTTGTTAAAATTAATTCAAATGAATTCAAATGAATAAGCTGTGTGTGGGTATTCTCTGACAGCGGAGCTGAGACGATGTCTGTGTACTAACAGCTGGGAAATATGTGCCCCCTACTGCCCTTGCACCTCTCTCTGTCGCTGTCTCTCTGTCTCCCTCTCTCCCTCTGTCTCCCTCTACCCTACCAGGTAAAAAAGAAGCAAACCTTGACTCGGAACAGCTGGGATCCTGTCGCCAAGCGTCTGTTGGACTGAAGTGGAATAGTACAACATACGAGAATAGCACAGGGAAAGAGAGGGATAGGGGGGCAGAGAGAAAGGGAAATAGGCATAGAGAGAGGTAGAGAGAAAGGTCGGGAAAGACGGGGAAGAGAGGGGGTTGGAGAGAGGTGAGGGAGGGGGAAGAGAGGTATCAAAAGTGGAGAGAGAGAGAGAGAGAGAGAGAGAGAGAGAGAGAGAGAGAGAGAGCGCAGACACACTAATACACAGCGACATGCCAGAGGAAGGGAGCTCAGTGTCTTTCCTGTTCCTGGCTTTTCATGGACTAAAGAGCTAATCAATATCACTGAGAAGAAGTCTTTCAACCGGCTCGGTGGACTTTCTATACAGGTAAAAGTGCTGGAGATGGACCCCATTCTCATACTGAGGCATCGGACTTGTAAACACATGACGGCGTAAACTCACCTTGAGGGTACATACATAGACGGCTTTAAAAGCGTTAGAGCGAGACATCTTTCATCCATCTTGAAGGATATAACATGTCATTCTCAAAGTATGACACCATACCTTTTGACTATTCTGCCATAAAAAGAGAGGGAAAGAAACCATAGCGTCTTATTGCTAGAAGTCCCCATCCACACCACCCTTCGGAACTCCCAAAAGATTCAATGTCCACTGGGACAGTTTTTTGTGTGGAACTACCAACCCAGCAAAGAATGAACCCCTGATACACCTGCGCCCCTCCTTGTCCACATTCCAGTCTCGGGAGACGTGAGAGCGGGACCATTCCGGAACCATCTGAAATAACGACACCAGACAGGGGTGGAGGGGTAATGGTTGGACTTAAATGTGGTAGGATTTAAATGAGGCAGACTTAAATAGCAGGGCGTGTGATCTGCTGTGTCCGACATAGATCTCAGATCGTGCTGGTATTCCTCACATATCCCGCCCTAATTGAAGGGAGGGAGTGTGGGGGAGGGGTGTGTGTGGTGATGAGTGGGGTTTGTTGGGTATAAAGGACGACTCCAGATGCTCCCAGCTGGCTGATACCCAGAGAGGCTAATCCACCCAGTGTCTGCCTCATTATTTGAACACAGACACACACACAGCAACCCCCCCCCCACACACACACCCATTCAACATTCACCTCATCCACTCAACATCTTGCTAGTTCTATGGTTTAACAGTAGGCAGAACATGTGCCCCCCGTGCTTAATAAAGGACATGCAAGCAGGCAGTTAAACAAACATTCAGGGGGTTAGTTACGCAATATGGGGAAGTGGGGTGGGTGAGATCCTGATAACATCCCAACGAATTCTTGATGGTGCATTATATATATATATATATATATACACCCCGGAAGGTGATTGCAACAGATCAGTTGATGTTTCAGTTGAATGCTGACAGTGTTGTGATTGAATACATGTTTAATGTGTGACTTTCAAGATTTGTGTCTGTAGTGGTGTGGGAGGTCTCTTGTGTGTCTGTCTGGGTGTCTGTCTCGGTGTGACTATCTGTGTGTTGGACGGAGGGACTTATGCTCTTCAGCTGTGTCAAAGTCTGAGGCCCAAATGTCCCCCTGTTCCAAGTCCTATGTGCCCTGGTCAAAAATAGTGCACCACCAGTGTGGTGTTTCTCGCAGACCTGATGACCAGGTCTCGATACATCTCATCTTACCAGTAAGGTGCAGACACAGGCAATATCAACAACATAGAAGTCACTGAAATGGAAAACAAATGTTAAAACATGGCCAACTACTATATATTTTTTTAAATGCAACGCATGAAAACACAATTGTGTAAATGCATCATTCTCAATCCAATCAATTAGAGAACAGAACACCCTCTCTGAATCCACCGGAATCTCAATCCAACCAATCAGAGAACAGAAGACCCTTTCTGAATCCACTGGAATCTCAATCCAATCAATTAGAGAACAGAACACCCTCTCTGAATCCACTGGAATCTCAATCCAACCAATCAGAGAACAGAAGACCCTCTCTGAATCCACTGGAATCTCAATCCAATCAGTTAGAGAACAGAACACCCTATCTGAATCCACTGGAATCTCAATCCAATCAGTTAGAGAACAGAACACCCTATCTGAATCCACTGGAATCTCAATCCAACCAATCAGAGAACAGAAGACCCTTTCTGAATCCACTGGAATCTCAATCCAATCAATTAGAGAACAGAACACCCTCTCTGAATCCACTGGAATCTCAATCCAACCAATCAGAGAACAGAAGACCCTTTCTGAATCCACTGGAATCTCAATCCAATCAATTAGAGAACAGAACACCCTCTCTGAATCCACTGGAATCTCAATCCAACCAATCAGAGAACAGAAGACCCTTTCTGAATCCACTGGAATCTCAATCCAACCAGTCAGAGAACACACTCTCTGGAAGAATCCACTGTTGAGTGACAAAGTTCCCTCACAAACCTCACTGTTAAAAACACTACTCCACAAGCAAGCCTATCTGTATGTATGTCTGTCCAAGCAAGGTCTAACAGGGAAACTAATCCCATGGAACAACCACAACAACATATGGATGCAGTGCCAGTTAAGAGAGAGAGAGCGAGTGAAAGAAAGAGAGAGAGTGTGTGTGTGTGTGTGTGTGTGTGTGTGTGTGTGTGTGTGTGTGTGTGTGTGTGTGTGTGTGTGTGTGTGTGTGTGTGTGTGTGTGTGTGTGTGTGTGTGTGTGTGTGTGTGTGTGTGTGTGTGTGTGTGTGTGTGTGTGAGTGAGCTCTCAAGGTCACTGTTCCTGGACCTGTGTCACAGCGGCAGAAGCGAAACGGCGTGGACCTTTTTCAGAAGTGATAAGTGGTGAGGCTGGCAAGCTCCGGCATGGCTATCAGTTACCGCAAGGACAATACCAACGCTCTGCCACGAAGATCCATCGAGGTTTGGGGGTGTGCCGCAAAATGTCTGCTAACACTATGCTAACGTTGTGTCAAACAGGTGAAGTGCCATATGACACGGTTGTTTTCCTTACAGAAAGTGACATATGTGAAGAAAAACAGGCTCGTGTTGTTTTCTTCTCTTGAACATTGTAAATACAGCCAGACTTTTTTTTTTTTGTTGATTCTAGACACTGTGTTTTGTCAATGTCACACTGCTGCTGGCAAGGCCATTCTTGAGTCTGTGATGAGTGATATCTGGCATAGCGTGAAATATATCCCTTATCCGTTTGAGTCCTTACTCTCCGACCAGCATCACTTACACGGCAGGACAACATAAATCTTCATTTTCACATATGAAAGGAGACTGGCACACCGGCCAAAATCCAATACTCATGGGAGTGCTTGGTCTTGCTTTAAGCATAATAGTTTATAGAAAAAAATAACAGACAAATAAATCAGCAGCATGAAATGTACTATTGTATTCTGTAATTATTGATGATCTGTCAAAACATTTCTTTATTTTTTGGCTGCAGAGCAAAATGATTTTCCCATAGAACTTTACCTCCTTCCAAAGCAAATCATGAATAACTCGCAAATCGATATTCAGAGCATTATTGAGCTCGTATGCTTGACTTTTGTTGCCCACTTTACCCTTCTGCATTTCATTTGCCAGATTTGTTTTACCCATAGCTCTATTTGAGTTATTGCCTATAGGAGAAGTATTCTGCGGAACCAACACCAAAGCACACACACACAAACACCTGAGAACTTACACACACACACACATTCAGTGTGTTATATCCCAGTCATCCCAGTCATTGGGTTTGCAAGGTACACTACTGTTCAAAAGTTGCGGGTCACTTAGAAATTCCTTGTTTTTTAAAGAAATGCACAATTTTTGTCCATTAAAATAACATAACATTTATCAGAAATACAGCATAGACATTGTTAATGTTGTAAATGACTATTGTAGATGGGGAAAAAGCTGATTTTTTTATGGAATATCTACATAGGCATACAGAGGCCCATTATCAGCAAACATCACTCCTGTGTTCCAATGGCACGTTGTGTTAGCTAATCCAAGTTTATAACTTTAAATGGCTAATTGATCATTAGAAAACCCGTTAACACAGCTGAAACTGTTGTCCTGATCAAAGAAGCAATAAAACTGTCTTTTTTTAGACTAGCTGAGTATCTGGAGCATCAGCATTTGTGGGTTCGATTACAGGCTCAAAATGGCCAGACATTTCTAAGTGACCCCAAACCTTTAACGGTAGTGTACATATGATTCCTTACCAGGCAAATGACAAACGAAAAGGTCAAATAAAGTTGAGTCATTGGGTTTGCAAGGTACATACACTTCATTATCTAGCAAAACATTAAAAGCTAAAACCCATTTCCACAATCATGTTTCATCACAGTTGATTTTCGAAAGGGATTGGGTCAAAAACATCCGGTGCTCTTGAGACCAGGCACAGCTAGCCCTAGTCAGCCGCAGTCAATGGGGCTTGTGTTCCTCAATAGAGAAGTTGGCACTGCCAGCCTAAGCCTGCTGTTCTACTGAGCAGAGCTGAATCAAATAGTCCCTGGCAGTTTGAGAGCTCCGCTGGCAGATGTGGTCAACAACACTGACCTCCGGCAAGAGGCTGAGAGCGCCCATCGAGGGCCCATCTTCCCAAATACTTCAGAAAGCACCCGAGTCAGCGGGAAGTCTCGAGTTATAAAAGGGAGTCCAGCAAAGAGGGGTTCTGCCGAGAGAGAAGCCTCACTGACTGACTGGACTGGCGAACTAGCACTTGTGAGTTATTTGGCAACTCAAGCGTCTCGGAAAGTGCTGGTTAACGCCAAGGGAGTGAGATGTAGTCGAAAGCTTAACAAGAGAGGGGAAAAGTGTAAAGTTGGTTGACTGGTCGGTCATAAGAGGTCAAAGGGGAAAATGTAAAGTTGAAATAACTTACTGATAGTTCGGCAAACAAAAAGCAAGCCAGACAAACCTCAGTCGCAAACCATTAATTTGAGGAAAGTATAGGCCTAGATCAGTACAGCTCTCAATCCAATACACCATAAAACCCACCTACAACAGCACTAGACTAAACCAATGTTCTGGTGTGTCTGAGCAGCACCCGGAGGACAACCCACTGACCCCACCCTGACACTAACTCCGGTCCTCTCTCTATGGTCGCGGTCCTGGGGTCAAAAGCCGATTGGGAAAGTGAGTGGATTATCAATAACCTCATTTAGTCTACCTGGACGGTGGAGCTCTGGCGCAGAAAACACAATTTGTAGCGGCACTCAAAACAAACAACTTAATCTGTTGAATCGTTATGACTGGCTCAGTCCGCACCTGTCATTGTTTTAGGATCGAGGCTTAATGACACACCAAAGGAATAGACAACTGGAATAACATATAATTCCCACCACTGACTAAACTTCAGAAGCACTAGTTGAACTTAGTAAAAAAATACTGTATATAGCACTGTATGTAAGAAATGATAGTTTTTGCTATATCTTTCTCTTTTCTTGCAGTCACGACACAACAACAGCGTTCTGGCAGCTATCCTCTAAGTTGGGATATTGGCCATTATTTCGTGGAACGAGTGCTGAGTCCTGATATCATATATCTGGTGGCTGCTCATACTGCGTCAAGGATCTGTTATCCCTGATGTTAGCTGGCACTGAACCATATCGGTTTCCGCACTGTCCACAGATCCAACCCGCAACAGCGTGAACATGTATTTACGTGCCTGTCTCATTTGAAGCCCCGGAACTAACACAGTATGTGCACATATGAGTGTGTGGCTCTGTGTGGGGTTTTGTTTCATGTTCAGGCTATTTCCACCCACTCCCTAGCCTGATAAGGTTGCTATGAACCTGGAGGGAAACCGTTTCAGTGTAGGACAATTACAAGTAATCACTGGGAACCAGTTCATGGCTTTTAAGTGCAGCTAGTCAGACATTTTGTGTCTGCCTGTTTCAAACACTGCGGAATCCTGCTGCGCCTGCATGGAATCCTTGTCCAGTATATCAGCGATAAACTGCCTTGACGAAGCCCTCTGCACAATCCATAAAGGCTCTGTCTCTCAAAGCGCTGGGAACGAATGGGGCTGAAGATCGAGATACTCTGTTATCGTAGCTGAATAATACAATCGCTGGTGGCTTGTGGTTCGCTGGCTTTTTGTTATCGCGCCGCAGGATAATCGAAAAATTAAATGGCTCAGGAAATATTGTGTGCCTGTGTATGAATGGGAAGGAATGCGATGGGCCACTGTGTCAACGAAAAATAAAGGCTGACAATTTATAGCCGCTGTCCTGACCGACGCTGGATGTATTGATGCAAGAGATCACATTCTTTATATTTTACCCCCTTTTTCTCCCTAATTTCGATCTTGTCTCATCGCTGCAACTCCCCAATGGGCTCGGGAGGCGAACATCGAGTCATGCGTCCACCGAAACATGACCCGCCTTACCATGCATCTTAACACCCATTTGCTTAACCTGGAAGCCAGCCACACCAATGTGTTAGAGGAAACACCATTCAACTGACGACTGAGGTCAGCCTGCAGGCGCCTAGCCCACTATAAGGAGTTGCTAGAGGGCGATGAGCCAAGTAAAAGCCCCCCATCCAAACCCTCCTTAACCCAGACAAAGCTGGGCCAACTGTGCACTGCCCTATGGGACTCCCAATCAGGGCCAGATGTGATACAGCCTGGGATTGAACCCGAGTCTGTAGTGTTGCCTCTAGCCTTAGACCGGTGCGCCAATTGGGAGGCACAAGAGATTTTGTGTAAATGCTTTATTAAATTGTGAAATATTATGTGTACATTCCATCACTGCATACTGTCTACTGTTGTTCAGGAGCAGAAATCAAACTGTCGACACTCTGAGAAAGAAGGATTCCAAAATGGTTCCTCGGCTGTCCTCATAGTAGACCTCGTTTTGGTTCCTGGTAGAATCCCTTTGGGTTCTACATAAAACCCTCGGTGGAATGGGTTCTACATGGAACTGAAAAGGGTTCTACCTGGAACAAAAAAGGGTTCCTCAAAGGGTTCTCCTATGGGGACAGCAGAATAATCCCCTTAGGTTCTAGGTAGCACCTTTTTTTCCCAAAGAGTGCACTGATGTTCAGGAGTGGAAGTCAAACAGCATATGAAGCTATAGGTAGTAGTTATCACAGGACGGTGATAAGCAAGAAAGTACCATAAGTTAGCCTACACAAGAGGGGTTGGGTGTGTGAGTATGTGTGTGTGTTTGTGTGTTTGTGCGCACGCGTGCGGGAATGTGTGTAGTCTGTGCCATGGTTGTTCCCCAGACTTGCTCAGCATTAAAATGGATTGACTTGCGTGTCATTACCGCCTGCAGCTAATTGCAATAAGCAAAATAGGAAGGAAAAAAAACTAACTCAGGGGTATCCATTTCATTTGGAGCACCATGCAAATCAATGCCACCAGCAGTGGCTGTCGTGACAGCGGGGAGCCCTGACTGAAACCAGTCAATAACCAGTCAGACTCCATCCACTCTCCTTACTTCCTCCCTCTCTTCTTCCCCCAATGCTAAAGACCTGAAGGGGAAGCAGGATGAAAAAAAAGGTGGAACAAAAAAAACATCTATGGAAGCCGTCTACAATAGCCTTCCCATTTCGCTGGCCGCCTCCTAACATCCCTCACTTAATGGGACAGAAGGAGTCCCCTTTGCATAGCAGTCTAACTGGAGTGTGCTTTGACATCCAGGCAATTTATGAGACACAGCTTGAACTGCGGAGATGAGGTTGATGCCAAAACTATGGACTTTTCTCCCTTTTTCTTGATGGGCATTTTCAGAATGGCCAACTGTCTGTGACAGACTGTAATACGTTTTCAACTGTGTCAGATAAATGTCAAAATTAAACCGCTACTTAGCTCGTCAAGTAAGTGTCTAAGTCATGTAATGAATGAAAAGGAGAAGACCCCATAATATATATATATATTATTCTTCGTATTATATATATATATAGGAAGTAGTACTAGAACATTCCTATTTGGAATATCCTATCATAGTATAATCCAACCGCAATCACCAGCGTGACTCACAGCCATGAATGTAGGCTAATGTTTCAAACGAGCTCTCGACCTGGCTGTGCAAATGCAACCGTGCGTCAACATGATATCTCACTTCTTGATTTCTACAACTCGATTAAGACCAAACAAAAAATCAACATCCCGTCAGTCACGACAGGACAAATCAGCTGAATACACAACTCTCTTCAGTATCGAGTTGCCGTACTTTACGTCAGACTGCTTAATGAAGCCAAGTTTAGCTTCACCGCCGACTTCTGCATGACTGTTATAATCTGTGTCCCAAATGGCACCCTATTCCCTATGCAGTGCACTACTACCATATTGGCCCTGGTCATAAGTAGTGCACCACATAGGGAATATGGTGCCATTTGGGACTCAGAACTCACACAGCTTGCCTAATTCTGCTTTGGCTTAATGAGTGTAGTTTGAAATAATAGGCCTGTATTGAACAGAAATAATAGGCCTGTATTGAACCGAGGCATCAGGCATCCATAAAATCCTAAATGAGTAGACCCATTTCAAAAGCTAATCACCTCACTTCAGTTGGGTTCTTATGCTGAGATGCTGAGATTTACTCCCCCACATTTAATGAAGTCAAATATTAACTCAAGAGTATAGAAATTAGGGACTTGGGTTCTATTCATAGAATACATTTGAAAAACAATCCCCTGTAGGAATTAGTTTAACCAAAAAAAGGTTGTATTGCATTACCTCTAAGGCTCGCAACAATGACTGTACATATGAATGGACAAAGCCATCGCTTAAGTGACACCATTCATTGCTATGTGAAGACTCAATAGTGCATTGTAGCCAAATGAAGTTGGTTGAGATGACGTCTCATGGAGACATACAATGCAGAGTTTGAGCTACTCCAGGAAGGCCAACCAGGGTACTATAGGCTGCCATTAGCAACTAAATTATCCTTATTTTGTGTGTGATGTAAAAAATTATTGGGTCAAGGACATACATCTGGTGTATTAGAAGCAATTATTGGTACCATGATTATCTTCAAATGTGTCACGTTCTGACCTTAGTTCCCTTGTTTTGTCTTTGTTTTAGTATGGTCAGGGCATGAGTTGGGGTGGGCAGTCTATGTTCCTTTTTCTATAATTTGGGATTTCTGTGTTTGGCCAGGTATGGTTCAGAATTAGAGGCAGCTGCCAATCGTTGTCCCTGATTGAGAACCATACTTAGGTAGCCTGGTTTCACTTTTGAGTCGTGGGTGATTATTTTCTGTAGTGTATGTTCTGTCTTTTCTGTTGTTGTCTGTTCACACTGCTATGCTTTATCTTGGCCAGGTCGCAGTTGTAAATGAGAACTTGTTCTCAACTAGCCTACCTGGTTAAATAAAGGTGAAATAAATAACAACATTTAAAAAATGTAAATTCAGAACTGTTTCATGTATCACTTTTGTTGTTTTCTTTGAGTATTAATTTTTATTAAAAGGCATAATGAATACTCACCACGCGGCACCTTGGTCCTCCTCTCTTTCTCCCAACGACGAATGTTAAAAAATGTGTTATTTATTTACACGAAGATTGCAATTTTTCAGTGGAGTAAAGTACTTATAGTTGAAGTAGGAAGTTTACACCTTAGCCAAATACATTTAAAGTCCATTTTTCACAATTACGGACATTTAAACCTAGTAAAAATTCCCTGTCTTAGTTCAGTTAGGATCACCACTTTATTTTAAAAAATGTCAGAATAATAGTAGAGAAAATTATTTCGATCAGCTTTTATTTCTTTCATCATATTGCCAGCAGAAGTTTACATACACTCAATTAGTATTTGGTAGCATTGCCTGTAAATGTTTTAACTTGGGCCAAACGTTTTGGGTAGCCTTCCATAAGCTTCCCCCAATAAATTGGGTGAATTTTGGCCCATTCCTCCTGACAGAGCTGGTGTAACTGAGTCAGATTGTAGGCCTCCTTGCTCGCACACACTTTTTCAGTTCTGCCCACACATTTTCTAAAGGATTGAGGTCAGGGCTTTGTGATGGCCACTCCAATACCTTGACTTTGTTGTCCTTAAGCCATTTTGCCACAACTTTGGAAGTATGCTTGGGGTCATTATCTATTTGGAAGACCCATTTGCAACCAAGCTATAACTTCCTGACTGATGTCTTGAGATGTTGCTCAATATATCTACATACTTTTCTTTTCTCATGATGCCATCTATTTTGGGAAGTGCACCAGACCCTCCTGCAGCAAAGCACCCCCACAACATGATGCTGCCACCCCCGTGCTTCACGTTTGGGATGGTGTTCTTCGGCTTGCAAGCATCCCCCCTTTACCTCCAGACATAACGATGGTCATTATGGCCAAACAGTTCTAATTTTGTTTCATCAGACCAGAGGACATTTCTCCAAAAAGTACAATCTTTGTCCCTATGTGCAGTTGCAAATCGTAGTCTGGCTTTTTTATGGTGGTTTTGGAGCAGTGGCTTCTTTCTTGCTGAGCGGCCTTCCAGGTTATGTTGATATAGGACTTGTTTTACTGTGGATATAGATACTTTTGTAACTGTTTCCTCCAGCATCTTCACAATGTCCTTTGCTGTTGTTCTGGGATTGATTTGTAATTTTTGCACCAACATACGTTCATCTCTAGGAGACAGAACACGTCTCTTTCCTGAGCCGGTATGACGGCTGCGTGGTCCAGACTTGTGTGTATGTAGTGTGTGTATGTAAACTTCCGACTTCAACTGTAAGTGAAAATACTTGAAAGTACTACTTAAGTAGTTTTTTGTGGTATCTGTAATTTACTATTTATATTTTTGACAACTTTTACTTCACTATATTCCTGAAGAAAATAGTGTACTTTTTACTCCATTCATTTTCCATGACACTCAAAAGTACTCATTACATTTTGAATGCTTTGTTTGCCGTCTGGTTTGCATAATATAATACATTTGAAACTTAAGTATATTTAAGCAATTACATTTACTTTTGACACTTGTGTTTAAAACCAAATCATTTTGAACTTTTACTCAAGTAGGATTTTACTGGGTGACTTTCACTTTTACTTTAGTCATTTTATATTAAGGTATGTTTACTTTTACTCAAGTATGACAATTGGGGACTTTTTCCACCACTGCCATTTTTCGATTCACTATAATGCAGGTTTTCTGCTAACAATGCCCGCAGTACCGCAATCGGCCTTGATCTTCAATGAGAGGGGGCAGTCATTCTCCCCTAGTTTGCACACATTGCACCAAATGTGGATGTAGCATTTGTCTACGGATAATTCAGCGCGCTGTGTAGGGACCACCGGCTGTAGACATCTGATGGCTGACATTTTCACAATTCTACATGTAAAATCAGTGCGCACTCAGTTTGCAAATTACTGCCGGCGCTCTGTTCAGAGGTGCTAAGTACACTCACGCCAGCAAACGCTATTGGTGTGTCTGAGCCTTTAAGGGTAATAAAGTTACACTGAATCCATTGCGTTTGGAATCGATGCTACAGACCACAGTTTGTCCCTTCCACCATGATAAACATTGCCTTTAAATCCTGGGAATGTCCTGGTCTCTATCTCACAGAGACATCCAAGACTTTCAATTCTGTCTACTGCCGAGACAAGAAATAAGCTGCAAACGCCTCCAACATGCTCAAAAGGCAAACTAGAGTGAGAATCCTAAAGATGCTTGGGTAATGAAGTCCGCTGGGACAGCCAGAGAGACACAATTAAAGGCAAGAAGTATTGAGACGAACCGGACAGGGATCTATCTCAGAAGTGGGGGAGTATAGTGAGTGGGTACTGGTGCCACTGATGACAGAGGCAGTGGAGTCGTGCAGCCATAGCAGATGGCAGATACAAACAACAAGAGGGAAGGAGGGAGAGAGGTAAGGATGGGGCGAGAGAGAGAGGGAAAGGATAGGGCGAGAGAGAGAGGGAAAGGAGGGGGAGAGGTAAGGATGGGGCGAGAGAGGGAGGAAAGGATAGGGCGAGAGAGGGAGGAAAAGGAGGGAGAGAGGTAAGGATGGGGCGAGAGAGAGAGGGAAAGGATAGGGCGAGAGAGAGAGGGAAAGGAGGGGGAGAGGTAAGGATGGGGCGAGAGAGGGAGGAAAAGGATAGGGCGAGAGAGGGAGGAAAAGGAGGGAGAGAGGTAAGGATAAGGAGGGAGAGAGGTAAGGATGGGGCGAGAGAGAGAGGGAAAGGATAGGGCGAGAGAGAGAGGGAAAGGAGGGAGAGAGGTAAGGATGGGGCGAGAGAGAGAGGGAAAGGAGGGGGAGAGGTAAGGATGGGGCGAGAGAGGGAGGAAAAGGATAGGGCGAGAGAGGGAGGAAAAGGATAGGGCGAGAGAGAGAGAGGAAAAGGATAGGGCGAGAGAGAGAGGAAAAGGAGGGGGAGAGAGGGAGAGAGGTAAGGATGGGGCGAGAGAGGGAGGAAAAGGATGGGGTGAGAGAGAGAGGGAAAGGAGGGGGAGAGAGGGAGAGAGGTAAGGATGGGGCGAGAGAGAGAGGGAAAGGAGGGGGCGAGAGAGGGAGGAAAAGGATAGGGCGAGAGAGAGAGGAAAAGGATAGGGCGAGAGAGGGAGGAAAAGGATAGGGCGAGAGAGAGAGGAAAAGGAGGGGGAGAGAGGGAGAGAGGTAAGGATGGGGGCGAGAGAGAGAGGGAAAGGAGGGGCGAGAGAGGGAGGAAAAGGATAGGGCGAGAGAGAGAGGAAAAGGATAGGGCGAGAGAGAGAGGAAAAGGAGGGGGAGAGAGGGAGAGAGGTAAGGATGGGGCGAGAGAGGGAGGAAAAGGATGGGGCAAGAGAGGGAGAGAGGTAAGGATGGGGCGAGAGAGGGAGGAAAAGGATAGGGCGAGAGAGAGAGGGAAGGAGGGAGAGAGGTAAGGATGGGGCGAGAGAGAGAGGGAAAGGATAGGGCGAGAGAGAGAGGGAAAGGAGGGGGAGAGAGGGAGGGGAGGGAGAGAGGTAAGGATGGGGCGAGAGAGGGAGGGAAAAGGATGGGGCGAGAGAGGGAGAGAGGTAAGGATGGGGCGAGAGAGGGAGGAAAAGGATGGGGCGAGAGAGGGAGGGAAAGGAGGGGGAGAGAGGGAAGGAGGGAGAGAGGTAAGGATGGGGCGAGAGAGAGAGGGAAAGGATAGGGCGAGAGAGAGAGGGAAAGGAGGGGGAGAGAGGGAGGGGAGGGAGAGAGGTAAGGATGGGGCGAGAGAGGGAGGAAAAGGATGGGGCGAGAGAGGGAGAGAGGTAAGGATGGGGCGAGAGAGGGAGGAAAAGGATGGGGCGAGAGAGAGAGGGAAAGGAGGGGGAGAGAGGGAAGGAGGGAGAGAGGTAAGGATGGGGCGAGAGAGGGAGGAAAAGGATGGGGCGAGAGAGAGAGGGAAAGGAGGGAGAGAGGTAAGGATGGGGCGAGAGAGGGAGGAAAAGGATGGGGTGAGAGAGAGAGGGAAAGGAGGGGGAGAGAGGGAAGGAGTGAGAGAGGTAAGGATGGGGCGAGAGAGGGAGGAAAAGGATGGGGCGAGAGAGAGAGGGAAAGGAGGGGGAGAGAGGGAAGGAGGGAGAGAGGTAAGGATGGGGCGAGAGAGGGAGGAAAAGGATGGGGCGAGAGAGAGGGAAAGGAGGGGGAGAGAGGGAGGGAAGGTGGGGGGGGAGGGAGGGAGGGAGGGGTGAGAGAGGGAGGGAAGGAGGGGGAGAGGGGGGGAAAGAAGGGGGAGAGGAGGGGAAGGGAGGGGAGAGAGGGAGAGAAAGAGGGAAAGGAGGGAGGAGAGGAGGGGAGGGGAGAGGGAGAGAAAGTAGGGGTGAGAGAGGGAGGAAAGGAGAGGTGAGAGAGGGAGGGAGGGAAGGAGGGGGAGCGATGGAATGGGGGAGGGGAGAGATTAAATGGGGTGGAAGGGGAGTGAGGGAAGGAGGAAGAAATAGGGAAGGAGGGGGAGGGGGGAGAGAGGAAAGTATGGGGTGAGAGAGGGAGAGAAAGGAGGGGCGAGAGAGGGTGGGAAGGAGTGGTGAGAGAGGGAGGGAGAGAGGGAAGGAAGTGAGGGATTGAGTGGTAAGAGCCCTTGATGACAGAAGCCTGTTGAGAGCAATGAGAATGGTCACAGTTCTCAACGCCTCTGTAATGTTCTCTTCAACAAACGTGTACATTTCTGTTCACTGACTTGTCGTGAAAGAACACTATGGCCTTTCGTTAGCCCAAAGGTTTCTTGAGCACCATGGAGAATAACAAGACATGAATAGGAAATACATACAGTACGTTATTGGTGAGATTTATATTTAGGTACAGTACGCCTAGTCAGTGGAAGGCAGAATGACAAAGTTTTCTGGCATGTGTTTGGTCAGCCGTCTAGCCCTTCTGGGTATTTTGGAGTGGTGGTGACTGCTACAATTGGAAACAATAGTGGAAAAAGAACAACAGTGAATTATTGTCAATGTTATGCAGGCTAGCAGAACGGCAGACGACAATACTTTAACCACTAGCACAGGGCATCCTCCTTCACAGCTCTCTGTTGAGTTTATCACAATGGACAGTTGGGAACATTTCCAAAACAGCAAATGGGCGGATGGGGGGGAACGGAGGGACCTGGGTGGAAGACAGGATGGTATTGTTGTCATGTTTTCATGACTACTGAAATGAACCCTTCCATGAAGTGTGACAGAATAAGCTAGTGTTACGAAAGCGGACACTCCCATCACCCGACGTTCCTTTCTTTCTCTTCCTGGGTTCTTTCTGATACACAACCAACTGTGGAGAGGAGGGAATATCGATTTGGAATATTAAAAAGCGATTTTCAGGAAGAGAGAGCAACAGCCAGCTACGATAAATCAGAAGTGCCAACCATTTTACCCTCATGTTGGTTTATTTGGGAAATAGTTCAAACATAATTTTTAATCCAGCTCAATATTTTAGTCCAGCAAACCTGAGGCTAGTAATCTAACTTGACATTGACACAGAAAATGACATGAAGTCAGCCATTTAACAAGTTGAGAGTCATACTTACAGAGTGGATAAAAGTTTGTTTTTCAAAGACATTAATTCATTTTCATTGATTAGTCTCTAGATCTCTCTTTCTCGCTCCCTCACTTACTCTTTTTCTGTCATCCTTGTCCTCATTCTTCTCCGCAAGGTTGATAATGTCCCTCTTCTTCTCTTCCCACTTACTTCCTCTCCCTCTCTTTCTCTGTGGAAATGGATGTCTATTTTTTTCTGGTTCTTTCCCTTCTCATTTACTCTGTGGCGTCTACCTGTCCATCTCTATTTAACTGCTGTATTTCAATGGTTTGTTTTTGAGTTTTTTACGAACTCTTTCCCTCTGACATGTCTAACTGTCTGTCAGGGAGTGTGGAGGTGTGTTAGGCCCTGTCTTCAACACTCTCTTTCCATCCCTCTATTTCTCTTTCCATCCCTCAATTTCTCTCTTTGGTCTGGATTGACAAGAGCTCTTCATTCTGTCTGACGAGGAGGATAAAGTCTCTCTCTCAAACACAAACACTTCCTCCCTTGGGCCTATAGGTGCATTAAATCCCCATTTTCATCACCCACAGTCCTGTAGGATCAGCACTTGATTACTGTATTCATCCTTGCGCCACCAATCCTTCACACTGAACACACACATCTGGGGGTCATTCCACCTCTGAACCTGCTTCCCATCTCTCACACATCGTCACAGAATGACGACTCAACAAAGGGAAGCATCAGGGAGTGTTTTTTTGTTGCTTTTGTGTTGGGGCTGATGTCGGGTCCGGGTGTTGGAGCCGGAGCTACCTGGGAGCCATCAGCAGGTTAGGGTCTCATGCCTAAGCTGGGTGACCAGGTTCCCGTGCCTCAACCGAGGTAACCGGGGAGGTCTCAGCTTTCTCATCGGGCTGACGAACCAGCCGAGGAGTGAGGGGGTACTGTCACGTGTGCTTCCTCTCCGGCGCTGTAGGTTATCATGCTCCCGCGCCTCAGCCAGAGAGACAGGTTCCCACGCCTTAGCAGAGGTGACTGGTCCGCACCTGAACCCCAGGTTCGTCATCTTGGTCGGCATCCTTAGGCTGGAGCCGCGTGTCGGGGATGGGGTACTGTCACGTGTGCTCCCTCTCCGGCCTCTAGGTCAATGCTCCCATTCTGAAGTTTGTTTTTGCATGTTTTACTTTTGGATTTTGTACATTAGCTTCAAACAGCTGAATATACAATATTTTTGGTTACGGAAAACATATTATAATGATTGCTTGTTTTAGCAACCAGGAAATGTTGGATCGATTTCTGCATAGTGCATCTTTAAATGAATAATTCAGTGTTAATAATTCTCACATGTTGGAATATGGAATAACTACAGGTAACTGCCAGAATAAAATAAACACTTGAGTAATTGAGGGATACAAAGTATATTGAAAGCAGGTGCTTTCACACAGGTGTGCTTCCTGAGTTAATTAATCAATTAACATCCCAACATGCATAGGGTCATTATTTTGGCTACCATGGCTAGAAGAGATCTCAGCTCTCAAAGGAGCATAAGGAGTTTAAATTGTGTGTGTGTGTCAAGATCTCAACTCAATTGAACACTTATTGGAGATTCTGGAACAGGACCTGAGACAGCGTTTTCCACCACCATCCACAAAACACCAAAGTGATGGAATTTGTCATGGAAGAATGGTGTCGCATCCTTCCAATAAAGTTCCAGACACTTGTAGAATCTATGCCAAGGCGCATTGGAGCTGTTCTGGCTCGTGGTGGCCCAACACCATATTAAGACACTTTATGTTGGGGTTTACTTTATTTTAGCAGTTACCTGTATATCACATACGCACATTCCAACAGTTATGCCCAAGCAATGTCCAGTTACTATGTCGTTTAATCCTCCTTGGAATGGTCCTTTAGGCTGCTGGGTTGGTCCACACATGCATCTACTAGGCCGAGGCAGGTAGAGGATTACGTAGTCAGAATTGAGTTGCATTCCTGGTATGTGTGACCTTGAACCGCACATTAACCTACAACTATTGAGTTAGTCAGGTCAAGGAGAGCTGACAGTCCTTAAATCAATGGTGTGTGTCTTTCACTATAGAGGTAGCCCAATCCTTTGCATAGCGACAAGACCACCGTGGTGCATGCTCTGTGATGTATACCTTGTGTTTCCCTTCAGAATGGCGGAAATCTGACGAGTCATCGGCTTGATGACTTTATTTCCGTCAGGGGACAAAAATCTACTGCTAACGAACATCAGAGCATCTGGTCGTTGCTGACATCAAATGTTACCGTTGGAGCCAAATGATGTGCATTATCATAATGTGGCTAGATCATCATCCCCGTCCAATAATACTCCGGGTGGTAAATAATATCATGACCTCATTGGAAGGGTATGTATACTGTTTCTGTCTCTATTTGTGACAGCTTCATTTGTCCCAGTCTGAAATACTTTGAACAGTAACCTGACCTATCACGTGCCTGCGGCTAAACTTGCCCATATATCTATCTATATCTTCTTGTGAGCTCTTTCATTTCCTTTCTATCCTCTCATCCAAACTTAGTTCATATCCAGCTAGGCTTACAGGGCGAAACCTAGTTTGCTGTTATTGCTACTTTGTAACCTTAATGGTAGCTACACCACAACATATTTTTGTCAAATATAGAAATGATATATGTGAACAAATATGTAGGTATAGTAAAATAATGTATGGGCTTGAAAAAACACCTCCATGGAAAAGTATGGCCTCCAATGTTGGACACATATACAGACAACCAATCTAGAAATATGCCGGCGGGTCATCCAAGCCATATTTCTTTCAAGCCGACTAAATATAAACAAGGCCTTGTCTCTAGTACGTTAACGTCTCGACCCTGAGTGATGCAACAAGCGAAACCCCTTTGAAATACTTCTTCAAATATACATGAAAAAGCCACGTACGTAGCGTCTGCTAGCACCCGGCTCACTTTGAAGATACAAACACAGCCTTCACCTGTCATCATGAATCGGATGCCAAAAATATCACCGGGCGAAAGGAGACAAAAAAGAATAGGGAAGGTGACTCATGGTGAGAATGGAGTCAGAAACATTTGCGTCATCCAAACGCGTCAACATAGCTCAGTTGGTAGAGCATGGTGCTTGTAACGCCAGGGTAGTGGGTTCGATTCCCGGGACCACCCATACGTAGAATGTATGCACACATGACTGTAAGTCGCTTTGGATAAAAGCGTCTGCTAAATGGCATATATTACAAACCGGAGAGGTCTACCACATGTGAAAGAACCGGAGTGTTTGCCAAATACAAACATAAGCCAGAAACTAAAAAGAGACGGTATTGCTGTCATAATCGTGTATCTCAATATAAAATATATTTGTATTCGTTCGAGAGCCGAGTACAATTTCATTTTCCCACAGGACAAATTCCTTTGCCATACTCCAGGGATGAAATTCTCCCAAACAACTCCAATCTATAAAAATAATAGATTAATAATGACACAGCAAAAAACGCCATTACTCCAGCCTCTAAACTGTCAAGGCTCATTAGAGCTGAACTGTAAAAGAGATCCAGCTGCTTGGCCAGGTGATGACACAAACACACCCTGGCCTCTGGTAGCAGCCCCCCATCCACACATCATCCCTCCCCCTAAAGAGAATATACTGTGTGTCTCCTGGCACAGTTCATCTCGTAATCCGCCTTAAAGCTGCTAAGCTTCCTTTGGTCTAAATGAATAGTGAACTACAGAGGGGAGAGGAGCCTTGATGCACTGGCCTGTATCAGAGCCTGCCACACAGAAAGAGAGAGAGGGGATGATGGAGGGAGAAAGGAAGATGGAGGAGGAGGAAGGACGAGCTTTAAGGGTTATGTCTGTCTGGTGAAATCAACGGCGGAGTGACCGGGGCCATTTCCACTCCCTGCAGCATTCTCTCTCTCTGTCTATCTGTCTCTCTCTCTTTCTCTCTCTGTCTATCTGTCTCTCTCTCTCTCTCTCTGTCTATCTGTCTCTCTCTCTCTCTCTCTCTCTCTCTCTCTCTCTCTCTCTCTCTCTCTCTCTCTGTCTATCTGTCTCTCTCTCTTTCTCTCTGTCTATCTGTCTCTCTCTTTCTCTCTCTGTCTATCTGTCTCTCTCTCTTTCTCTCTCTGTCTATCTGTCTCTCTCTCTCTCTCTCTCTCTTTCGATCTCTCTCTCTCTCTTTCGATCTCTCTCTCTCTCTTTCGATCTCTCTCTCTTTCGATCTCTCTCTCTCTTTCGATCTCTCTCTCTCTCTCTTTCGATCTCTCTCTCTCTCTCTTCGATCTCTCTCTCTCTCTCTTTCGATCTCTCTCTCTCTCTTTCGATCTCTCTCTCTCTCTTTCGATCTCTCTCTCTCTCTTTCGATCTCTCTCTCTCTCTTTCGATCTCTCTCTCTCTCTTTCGATCTCTCTTTCGATCTCTCTCTCTCTCTCTCTCTCTCTCTCTCTCTCTCTCTCTCTCTCTCTCTCTCTCTCTCTCTCTCTCTCTCTCTCTCTCTCTCTCTCTCTCTCTCTCTCTCTCTCTCTCTCTCTCTCTCTCTCTCTCTCTCTCTCTCTCTCTCTCTCTCTCTCTCTCTCTCTCTCTCTCTCTCTCTCTCTCTCTCTCTCCCCTTCCAAATGGCGGTCATTACGCCGGACATAAAAAGTCATTTTAGTTCCGCCTGGCTTCTTCAAAGGGGCTCTGCTATAATTGAGAAGAGAGAGAGGGATAGAGAGAGGGAGGGAGGGCCGCAAAAACATAATTCCAACTGCGACTCCTGACCTCCAAAGTGAGGGGAATTGAGTTTGCCGAAGGCCTACCAAACCATGAAAAGGGAATCATAATAAAGACGTGAGAGCTAGCGTATAGCCATGCGAGGGCCCTGACATGTCATGTTTGCTGTTAAGCCATGTAAGCTTTTTTTGCTTCCTTTTATATATATTTTTTATATAGAATGTGTGTGATGGTGTGGGTCTATGTGGAAAGACAGAGAGATAGAAAGAGAGAGAGAGAGAGAGAGAGAGAGAGAGAGAGAGAGAGAGAGAGAGAGAGAAGCAGTGTGAAGAGTACACACAACACATCAGCTTTGATCTTTGGATTTTTAGAATAGCTAACATACCAATGTGATATCTCAAGATACCAAGATTAGAATATTTGTAGCTTCATGTATTGCAGGGAATCTGGGAACATTTAAAAATTATGAACATCCATCACTGTTAAATGCATTCCTCAGCTGTGAAATTCCTGTTGGCCTGAGTCGATGCAATTTCTAATAGAACTTTACCACCTGTAGAACTTTTCCTAATAGAACTTTACCTCCAGTAGACAGTTTCCAAGTAGAACTTGACCTCCTGTAGAACATTTCCTAATAGAACTTTACCTCCAGTAGAGAGTTTCCTAACAGAACTTGACCTCCTGTAGAACATTTCCTAATTGAACATTACCCCCCTGTAGAGCATTTCCTAATTTAACTTTACCCCCGGTAGATAGTTTCCTAATTGAACATTACCCCCCTGTAGAGCATTTCCTAATTTAACTTTACCCCCGGTAGATAGTTTCCTAATTGAACATTACCCCCCTGTGGAACATTTCCTAATAGAACTTTACCCCCGGTAGATAGTTTCCTAATTGAACTTTACCCCCGGTAGATAGTTTCCAAATTGAACTTTACCCCCGGTAGATAGTTTCCTAATTTAACTTTACTCCCGGTAGATAGTTTCCTAATTGAACATTACCCCCCTGTGGAACATTTCCTAATAGAACTTTACCCCCGGTAGATAGTTTCCTAATTGAACATTACCCCCCTGTAGAACATATCCTAATAGAACTTTACCCCCGGTAGATAGTTTCCTAATTGAACTTTACCCCCGGTAGATAGTTTCCTAATTGAACTTTACCTCATGTAGACAGTTTCCTAATAGAACTCTACCTCCTGTAGACAGTTTCCAAATAGAACTCTACCTCCTGTAGAACATTTCCTAATAGAACCTTACCCCCTGTTTCCCCTTACCCCCTTTTTCCTAGAACTTAACCTCCTGTAGACAGTTTTCTAATAGAACTCTTCCTCCTGTAGAACATTTCCTAATATAACTTTACCCCTGGTAGATAGTTTCCTAATTGAACATTAACCCCTGTAGAGAATTTCCTAATAGAACTTTACCCCTGGAAGATAGTTTCCTAATAGAACTTTACCCCCGGTAGATAGTTTCCTAATAGAACTTTACCCCTGGTAGATAGTTTCCTAATTGAACATTAACCCCTGTAGAGAATTTCCTAATAGAACTTTACCCCTGGAAGATAGTTTCCTAATAGAACTTTACCCCCGGTAGATAGTTTCCTAATAGAACTTTACCCCCGGTAGATAGTTTCCTAATTGAACATTAACCCCTGTAGAGAATTTCCTAATAGAACTTTACCCCCGGTAGATAGTTTCCTAATAGAACTTTACCCCTGGTAGATCGTTTCCTAATTGAACATTAACCCCTGTAGAGAATTTCCTAATAGAACTTTACCTCCTGTAGACAGTTTCCTAATAGAACTCTACCTCCTGTAGACAGTTTCCTAATAGAACTCTACCTCCATGTAGAACATTTCCTAATAGAACCTTACCCCCTGTTTCCTAGAACTTAACCTCCTGTAGACAGGTTTCTAATAGAACTCCACCCCCTGTAGACAGTTTCCTAATATTTTACCTTTATTTAACTAGGCAAGTCAGTTAAGAACAAATTGTTATTATCAATGATGGAAGGAACAGTGGGTTAACTGTCTGTTCAGGGGCAGAACGACAGATTTGTACCTTGTCAGCTCGGGGATTTGAACTTGCAACCTTCTGATTATTAGTTCAACGCTCTAACCACTAGGCTACTCCACCTCCTGTAGAACTTTACCTCCTGTAGAACATTTCCTAATATAACTTTACCCTCTGTAGACAGTTTCCTAATAGAACTTGAACTCCTGTAGAACATTTCCTGATAGACTTTAACACCTGTAGAACATGTCCTAATAGAACTTTACCCTCTGTAAACAGTTTCCTAATATAACTCAACCTCCTGTAGAACATTTCCTAATATAACTTTACCCTCTGCAGACAGTTTCCTAATAGAACTCTACCTCCTGTAGAACATTTCCTAATATAAATCTACCTCCTGTAGAACATGTCCTAATAGAACTTTACCCTCTGTAGACAGCTTCCTAATAGAACTTTACCTCCTGTAGAACATTTCCTAATATAATTTTACCCTCTGTAGACAGTTTCCTAATAGAACTTTACCTCCTGTAGAACATTTCCTAATAGAACTTTACCACCTGTAGAACATTTCCTAATATAACTTTACCTCCTGTAGACAGTTCCCTAATATAACTTTACCTCCTGTAGACAGTTTCCTAATATAACTTTACCGCCTGTAGACAGTTTCCTAATGGAACTGTACCTCCTGTAGACAGTTTCCTAATGGAACTTTACATCCTGTAGACAGTTTCCTAGTAGAACTTTACCCCCTGTAGACAGTTTCCTAATGAAACAAATGGAAGAGCTAGGCTAAACCGTAATTGTTCTTCAGCTCTGCTTCCAATGCAAAATATGCTTTGTTTTTGTTGTTGTTTGTTTCCCACACAAAGCCGAAACACAGAAGTGGCCACATTGGATTCTTGATCTGATGTAAGAAATGGCCGAACCATCTGTGGGCTAAAACATGGAAGAAAATCAACGAGTTCACTGTCTCAGCAGAGAAAACTTAGATCTAAAGAGAAGCCATCTCCCTTCTGACAAAATTTCCTCCACTGATGTCCATGATCATCTGTTATGTACCTCTCTACAGGATTTTAGTATGTGTATGTGTGTGTCCATGCCTATGTGTATGTGTTAACGAGTGCATAACAATCCCTTTCCAGGGAAGTTCAACAAAAGGTTGAACTTCCCCAGTTCATGAGCTAGCCACTAGTCAGACTTGGTTACTCTGAGCCAAGTCTCTGTCCCTTGCACTTATCTGTTGCCACCCCACCATCTCTCACAGCAGGTAGTGTAATTGTGCTTGGAAAAAGCCTATCAACCAAGATACTCCATCTTGAACGTTCTCCCAAAGCCCCCTTTATCATTATAACTACAGGAGAGTGCCTCAGAACTAAAGTGTTTCAACCTAGTCGTTCCCTTCTGTGAGAGATAGAGAGTGAGGAGACGAGAGAGGGTAGTGGGAGAGAGGGAGAGCCAGAAGAGAGAGAGAGAGAGAGAGAGAGAGAGAGAGAGAGAGAGAGAGAGAGAGAGAGAGAGAGAGAGAGAGAGACAGAGAGACAGAGAGACAGAGAGACAGAGAGACAGAGAGACAATGAGAGAGACAGTGATAGAAAGAGAAAGAGAGACAGAGAGAGAAGAATGAGGTGAGAAATAGAGAGAGAGACAGAGATAGAGACAGAGGGATAGAGAGAGAGAGCGAGAGAGAGAGAGAGAGAGAGAGAGAGAGAGAGAGAGAGAGAGAGAGAGAATAAAGTGAGAAATATAGAGAAAGTGAGAGACAGATAGAAAGACAGAGAGATGGAAACAGACAGAGAGGAATAAAGTGAGAAATAGAGAGAAAGTGAGGGAGAGTTAGAGAGAGAGCTAGAGAGAGAGAGCTAGAGAGATGGAAATAGACAGAGAGAGAGGAAGAAAGTGTGAGAGAGAGAAACCAACAGAGAATATAGACCTCTGTGGGCTGAAACCCTAGTCATTCCCTTCTGAGAAAGATGGAGAGAGGGGAAGGGAGAGAGAGAGAGAGAGAGAGAGAGAGAGAGAGAGAGAGAGAGAGAGAGAGAGAGAGAGAGATAGACAGACAAAGAGAGAGAGAGAGACAGAGAGATACAGAGAGACAGATAGAGAGAGGGGGAGGAAGGAAGAATGTGAGAGATGGAGCGAGAGATACCGAGAGAGACAGAAATAGAGAGAGAGAGGAAGAAAGCGAAAAAGTGAGCGAAAGAGAGGGAATATAGGGAATATAGACTTCTGTGCCAAATCCCTTTTTTTTCTCCCTAACGCGCCAGAAACACATTTTAAAACTGTCATACTTTAATTGAAATTCCATCACTTGTGTGGCTGCTATTGTGGAATAATTTGATAAAGCACTGTGACGTGAATGCGCAGAGCGGGCGGCGTGACTTCCATTTCTCCTGCCTTTTATTTCCCTCGTTCAGTCCGTTATTTAAATGAAACCCTTTGCAGATTCTGTTCTGTCCCAAAATTACAGATAAGGGAAAAGGAGACGATAGCAAGGGCAAAAATACAGCCATTTTGGGTCAAAATTTAAATATTGTTATAGTAAGCCTAAGTCTTCCCAGCTACTTAGTCAAGTGTCGAAGGTAATGATCATATTAGCATCCAGAACAGCTAAGCTGTTTGAGGTGGTTCCTTTCCACTTTCCATTTCCATTGATTTCCAGTGGTTTCCAGTTGGTTCTTGCTAAGTGCTAACGATTGGTAGCGACTGGCATTTTGTTGAGCCAAAATGGAGGTCAAGGGCAGAATCCCATCCCTACTGACCCCAATGCAAGTCTATACCAGCAGCCGCCCGCCTATCTCCTGACAACTGACATGTGGCATCCGTCGTATCTGTTGAAACCCAATCCACCACTGAAAAACAGATACAGAGACAGGCAGTCGTGGCATCCCCTTCCCCATCTGTGATACGTGGGTGATGGACTGCTTTGCCCCTATAGCCTTAAGACTGCATTCTCCACCATGAAACCAGAGGGAGAGACAGAGAAGAGGATAATACTACTCAAAAGTGTAAAGACGTGTATTAGAGAGAGAGAGAGAGAGAGAGAGAGAGAGAGAGAGAGAGAGAGAGAGAGAGAGAGAGAGAGAGAGAGAGAGAGAGAGAGAGAGAGAATGTGTGTGTGTGTGCATGCATGTCTGAGTGTGTACTCGTGCACTGGCGCGAGTGTGTGCGGTGTGTGTTTGGTGTTAGTGCTAAGCAAAGACTCCTCGCCAGACAATATTTATGGATCGTTCTCCGTCTTGACAGGGTGATGGACAGCAGAGGTGATGCCGGCGGGGCGTGAAAATAGGCTTCTTATTACTCTGACCCCAGCGGTATAAGCTGAATATCAATACCACGCTAGTGTTTCCCTCTGTGTAAGGCCAATGCCCCGTGGCAGTCTTCTTTGGATGCTTTCCTAATGGCACCCTATACCCTATGTAGTGCACTACTTTTGTCCAGAGGCCTATGGGCACCCTATGGGCCCTGGTCAAAAGTAGTGCACTACATAGGGAACGGGGTGCCATTAGGGATGCAACCTGTTTTATATCACGCAACCACCCGTGAACAGTAGTTGGGTAGAAAGGGGGTTAGGCGAGGGAATGTAAGCATGGGTAAATCAGTAGATGGAGGGGCTGAATGAAACGGCGGGCTGCAGCCAAGTGAACCAGGAAGGAAGGGTGGAGGAAGGCATGATTACTTTATTATGCTGTGGGATTGATCAGTGTTCTGTTAAATCAAACTCATTTCTCATTGTCACATTGCATCAGGTTCTCCTTGGTAAACTGGGTTCATAGAATATAGGTCCCCCTGATACACACTGTCACGCACTTGCGCGCCACACACATCCTCACAGCAGCAGCCCCGCCATGTTTTTCACCAAGACCGCTTCAGTCAAAACTCCTCCCGCGCCGGCCGGGGGGCACAAATAAATTAGATTACACCAGTAGATTACAGGGCAATGCAAACCGAGGTGGTGATTGTTAGCAGGCCTATTGGCACTCCGTGGCCTTCTCTCTCCAACCAGGTTGGCGCCCCATAATTGCAGCCCTCCGTTTAGGTATCCGTTTACATTATGTAAGTGTTGATCTTTCATACCACGGCTCGGAATGGAAGGCCTCAGCTTTGGTTTGGCACTCCACAAGCAGTGGTCACAGGCAACACACGCACACAAACAAACACACAAAACACTTTGCAAACAGACTTCCTTTTTTTTTTGTTGCTTCCCCTTCTGCGATAGAATGGTGTGTCATAGACATTTGGATGTGGTGGAACAAGAGCATTGTACAAGGAGACACCACTTCTTTAAGAGGGTACTTGGTTCAGTCTGGCTGAGGGACTGGATGCTGATTTTATTAGCTCTGCTTGGTTCACCTGCAAGGGGATCTATTAATCCTTTGGCAGCAGGCTCTTCTTGTGTCCTGTATCATAATGTTCAGTCCCAGCATGAAATACACTGCAAATTAACTAGCAACTGCCTCGCTCTCATCGACGCACAACACACTCTTGCCCTGCCGCACTCAATCATAGAAACATGGTTACTGAGGGTTATGATGAAAAGGCTCTTCAAACAACACCATGAATTGTTTCAACGGATTTCACAGGGACACGCAGCCAAGGACAGGTTCAGTAAAGATGGTCGCTTCAACACTGCTTTCAAAACAACGTAGCTCATCTCTCACGTCAGCTCTCTTTGGGTTGAACCACTTAAATCGACTCGGCTCTTCCACGTCAACGCATATTCATTTCGTCTCCTCTTTTGAGGGCAACTGTCGTAACAGCGGAATTGGAAATCGATCGAGTTGCGACAGGCGCTAATAGCGCTGTGTCAAAATTGGGCGAGTGCTAATTGTTGGAGTTAGAAACTGTAAAACATAAAGGACAGGAGAGCTCTCAGAGTGCTTACTGCCTACAAACAGATAAAGACTGCTCAACCACAGACACTCTCTCTCTCACACACACACACACACACACACACACGCACGCACGCACGCACGCACGCACACACACACACACACACACACACACACACACACACACACACACACACACACACACACACACACACACACACACACACACACACACACACACACACACAATTACAAAGCACTTAAAATCAATTTTTACACCTCACTACTCCAACCTCTCTTATTGACTTTTCATTTCACCCAAAGCTACAAACGCAATACAACCAAATAGTGAGCTATAAGGCAGCTGAATGTACAGTGGGGTAACCAAACGCCAAGCCATGCATATTTACTGTGTTTCATGCATGCACACATCAATCAGTCCTAGAACATTCTCAAACCAAGAAAATAGAATACAATTATATGAAGCATATAAAACAAGCAATTAACCCAAAATGTGATATCTTTCACATAGAAAAATAGGTCTACATTTGAAATAAGCAGCAGGCCAGCACACAGCATTATAACCTTATTATTATCAAATGTTTCTGTGGTAACCTTTTATGCTGTTAAAGGCCCAGTGTAGTCAAAAATGTTCATGCTTCTGTGTTTTATGTATTCTTCAACACTAAGAGGCAAAGGGGAGAGAATAGCCTGTCTTTTTGTGGCATCACTGGTCTCCTGAACCCCCCCCCTCACTGTGGAGTTGTAGAGTAGGCTCGGAAGGCCCCTAGTGGCTAAACTCGCTCAGTGAGCACAGGTGTTGTGCGCAATTGTACTGGAAAAAATTTAACGGAAAAAAACTGTCACTTTCACCTGATTTTGTGACAGGCGTTTTCGCATTTATTTGTGTGCCCTTTTGAATGCCTGTAAACCAAGGGATATAGTTCGCCCTGCCGACTATTCAGTTAGGACCTCGGGGAAACAAACATGTGTTCCACATATAGGCAACAACATAGATATGGCGCGCGTCTCTTGTGCGAACGTGAGGAATGCGGTTTTAAATCGTGACTGTAGACTCCACACAACTTCGAAAAACGTCGTTTTCCAATTAAACTGTAATATCACTATCGAAACCTAATAGTATGCCTACTAAAACAGCACCATCATCATTACATCGATGTTATTTCTTCTGAGGAGCAAATACAATGACTATGAATGTTTTATGAACGCAATCATCTATCGATAAAGGTTATTAATGTACTATATTTATTTTATTATTGTAGCATATCATAGGCCGCAGCCTACTGCTGTAGAATTCACATTAGCCTATCATAAAGTAAACGAATACCCAGATCCCCCAAATCGCCTAGTATACTATAAAGTCGTAAACATAATTCAAATAACTACTTGTATCTTGTTGTAAATGTGCACGTATGCTAAATTTAATTAAATGAGAGTCGTGCGTCCCTCACAAAATAGGCAGTTCTATTCAGAGTCAATTCGATCTAAATAAACTACAGTATAATTGTATTCTCTATACAAAACACAAACAACATAAACGAGTCCATAAATACAACTAAAAAAATGCACTGTAGCCTAAGCACAGACAGAGTTTGGTGCTCCATTATATTTGACAATAAAGAAATACAACAAATCAATCGCATCTCAACACGCACTATTTTAAAGGCTTTTGGACACGACTTCAGTCCGGCCACACTGTGCGTGAAAAGTCACCCATTTGAATGGTCCTTTCCATAGAAGCTTACCTTAACATCATATTTGCATGTAGTCTTTGAACTCGGTCTCTCCAATTGTAGGCTATTAGAATAGTCGCGAGTTACATCCAGAATGACAGCAGCATACGAGAAATAATCCGTCTACAGATACGTTTCTTTTCCAGTCTGCCCACTCTAATTTCGCCTCTTCCTAGAGTTTTCTTTTCTCGAATGAATGTTCCTCAGTGCAAGATGCAAACCACCACAGCGAGCGGAGGGACCAGAATGTCCAGCAATGAAAACATGTGGTATATTTCCCGTCGTTGTGTGCGTTAGGTCTTCATTATTCTATGTGTCGAGACTGTGTCTGTTCTGTGTGCGGTGCGGCAGGGACACGTTCTCTCTTGCCGACATTCACACAGACTGCCAGACTCAGGCACAGAAACCGAGAGGGGATAGAAGGTGACGTCACTCACCAGGATCAACTAACTCCCAGAGCTCAACTTTCTCCCCTTCAGTCCACCAAAGGAATGTTGGAGTTTGGACATCATCATAGGTTTTTCAGGGAAATATTTGTCATACGTGGTAAAAGATTATGGTGAATGAATGAATTTTCAGATGGTGAAAGTGAAGAATAAAGTATGTGTGTGTCTGAGAGAGAGTGAGAGAGAGAGAGAGAGAGAGAGAGAGAGAGAGAGAGTGAGAGAGAGAGAGATATTTCTTTATAGCTATTTTGGGCTTTCAGATAGTTTTATCTGGGGAACTCCACCATTTACTTACTCAAGCCACATGCATTTGAAACATTTCCAAGAGGAATATTTACAAAATATTACTTCTGACAATGTTTTTGCCCTTGAAGCATCAATAAAGTAATCCCTATATGATTGTTTTAAGAACTAGTCACAGATTTACTGCTTTTCCTAATACTGTTATTTATTCATGTACCTTTTTAAAGCCAATATTATCGACTGAAACAAAATTATCAATATCATATCTTTGTGCATTGTATTCTAGAGTAGACAGAGCCATTACAAAGTAAAGTGATTTAGAGGCTGAAAAACAATGTCCCAGAGCGACAGATGAATGAGGGTGTTTGGAGAAAACTTGCTTTTGTGGCAGGGACCCAAAGCTTCCGATGAACAACTTAGCCTGCAGGCACACACAGTTTCCCAGCCAGCTCTCCCTGTCTCCCCGTCTCTGTCTCTCTACGTCTCTCTCTCTCTCTCTCTCTCTCTCTCTCTCTCTCTCTCTCTCTCTCTCTCTCTCTCTCTCTCTCTCTCTCTCTCTCTCTCTCTCTCTCTCTCTCTCTCTCTCTCTCTCTCTCTCTCTCTCTCTCTCTCTCTCTCTCTCTCTCTCTCTCTCTCTCTCATTGAGTAATACACTTTCAAGGCAAAATTGGAGCTAGGAGCGTGTTGCTGAAAATATATTTTACAAGGGAAATAAAAGTTGCGGTTTAATAGCAATGTACAATGAGGGAGCACTTGAGAAATATGTCATTTCAAATAACTTTTGATTCAGTAATTAGCCTGTTCTGGCAATGCGAAAATTACAGGTTTGGTCAAACAGTGAAGTTCAGTTGTGACTACAAAAGCAACGTTGTGCAATTGTTTGAATGTCATTCCAATGATTGATGAGAAAAACACAAGAGCAAAAGCCATGATTAAATGATTCGTCCTTGACGTGTTTTTGAGGTTTTAGGTCTACAGAGTACAGTATACATTGTATGTATTATTTGAGATACCACAGCATGAAAACATGAACATTTCTTTGAAAATGTGTTGGCGTTGCTTGCAAAGTACTACAAACACTGCATGACTTTAGTTTAAACATACTATAGTGACTAACCTATAGACTAACTCAAGTAGACATTATCAGATGCATTACAGATGTAGGATCTTCATTTGATCACCCTTTTGCAGGACAACGTTCCTGCAATGCAGTGCATTTGAGGTTTAAAAAGGCTTCTGAAGTTTGTAATTACCACTTTGAAATTTCAGAGTCGATTTTTCCTTACGATTTATGTATCAACCGCTACAAAAATGTCCATGAATAATAATCCACGTAATAATTTAAATGTCCTGTTGCCGCATGTCCTGCTGTAGCAAACGGTCTCAAATTAAGACCTTACAATGCAATGTACAATGCAAGCTATAACAGCAGTACAAGATACGGACGCAGTACGTCTACAGCTACCGTTTTCAAGTCCCTTCTCTCTTTGAATATAATTGGATGAGACTAGTTAGTGGATTTACAATCCCGTTCTGGGTCTAACATTGTGCCTTTTCTGCTCTTGGCATCGTCGAGGGGTGTAATACGGCAGGCGGTTGTTGATAAATGAGGTCAAGGGTGGGATTTATCAAGATAACTCATTACCTATAATGGGTGAACTTTGTCATGTAGGACTAGACGGCGAGAGTCCATAAACCAACCGTCTTTCAATAAAATGGATTCGAAACCAAGGCAATCCAGATGCTTGGCTGTGACACAGTATTTCTCTCCTTTCGAACGAGAGAAGTCAAGTTTGTTCCCTATTGCGTCCGGCGATGTAGCGAGCGTTGAAGTCCCTAGGGTGACACCACATCTGGAGCAGATGGTGAATATCATAAGCTGAACCATGTTAAAAGGACTTTAACTCAATAGTGTGCCCATACGGATTATTCTGACCCTATATACAGTTGAAGTCGGAAGTTTACATACACTTTGGTTGGAGTCATTAAAACTCGTTTTTCAACCACTCCAGATATTTCTTGTTAACAAACTATAGTTTTGGCAAGTCGGTTAGGACATCAACTTTGTGCATGACACAAGTCATTTTTCCAACAATTGTTTACAGACAGATTATTTCACTGTATCACAATTCCAGTGGGTCAGAAGTTTACATACACTAAGTTGACGATGCCTTTAAACAGCTTGGAAAATTCCAGAAAATTATGTCATGGCTTTAGAAGCTTCTGATAAGCTAATTGACATAATTTGAGTCAATTGGAGGTGTACCTGTAAATGTATTTGTAGGCCTACCTTCAAACTCAGTGCCTCTTTGCTTGACATCATAGGAAAATCAAAAGAAATCAGCCAAGACCTCCACAAGTTTGGGTCACCCTTGGGAGCAATTTCCAAATGCCTGAAGGTACAACATTCATCTGTACAAACAATAGTATGCAAATATAAACACAATGGGACCACACAGCCATCACAGCCATCAAACCGCTCAAGAAGACGTTCCGTCTCCTTGATAAGAACATACTTTGGTGCAAAAAGTGCAAATAGATCCCAGAACAGCAGCAAAGGACCTTGTGAAGATGCTGGAGGAAACAGTTACGAAAGTATCTTTATCCACAGTAAAACACGTCCTATATCAACATAATCTGAAAAGCTGGTCAGCAAGGAAGAAGCCACTGCTCCAAAACCGCCATAAAAAAGCCAGACTACGGTTTGTAACTGCACATGGGGACAAAGCTTGTACTTTTTGGAGAAATATCCTCTGGTCTGATGAAACAAAAATAGAACTATTTGGCCATAATGACCATCGTTATGTTTGGAGGAAAAAAGGGGATGCTTGCAAGACGAAGAACACCATCCCAACCGTGAAGCACGGGGGTGGCAGCATCATGTTGTGGGAGGTGCTTTGCTGCAGGAGGGACTAGTGCACTTCACAAAATAGAGGGCATCATGAGGAAAGAAAATGATGTTGATATATTGATGCAACATCTCAAGACCTCAGTCAGGAAGTTAAAAATTGGTCGCAAATGGGTCTTCCAAATGGACAATAACCCCAAGCATACTTCCAAAGTTGTGGAAAAATGGCTTAAGGACAACAAAGTCAAGGTATTGGAGTGGCCATCACTGACCTCAATCCTATAGAAAATGTGTGGGCAGAACTGAAAAAGAGTGCACGGGCAAGGAGGCCTACAAACCTGTCTCAGTTACACCAGCTCTGTCAGGAAGAATGGGACAAAATTCACCCAATTTATTGTGGGAAGCTTGTGGAAGGCTACCCGAAAAGTTTGACCCAAGTTAAACAATTTAAATGTAATGCTACCAAATACTAATTGAGTGTATGTAAACTTCTGACCCACTGGGAATGTGATGAAAGAAATAAAAGCTGAAATAAATCATTCTCTATTCTCTTATTCTGACATTTCACATTTTTTAAATAAAGTGGTGATCCTAACTGACCTAAAACAGGGACTTTTTACTTTGATTAAAGGTCAGGAATTGTGAAAAACTGAGTTTAAATGTATTTGGATAAAGTGTAATCTTCTGACTTCAACTGTACATCCTATGTACTCATATATATATATTTTTTGTTGTTGTAATTTAGCTGACATCCAGAGCAAGTTACAGTAGAGAGGCCACACATTTATTAGTATTTAACTAGGCAAGTCAGTTAAGAATACATTCTTATTCACAATGACGGCCTAGGAACAGTGGGTTCAGTGCTTTGCTCAGGGGCAGAAGACAGATTTTTACCTTGTCAGCTCGGTGATTCAACCTAGCAACCTTTCAGTTACTGGCCCAACGCTCTAAACACTAAACACATGCCGTATATTTGCACTATTTGAACCCACAATGCTGGCAATGCTAGTGCCACGCTCTACCAACTGAGCCACACGGTTCATCAACGCGTACCTACATTACAATATATAAAGTGGGAAACCCTTCCAACTCATTATGGCTTCACCACCACATGCTGCATGTTAACACCAACAAAAGTAAATAAAGAGAGCTGCACACTCTATATACATGAACTCCCAGTAACTTATTGGGTAGAACACCAACGTTTCAGCATCACTGTGCCTTCTTCAGGGTAATGTCTACGAACGCTTTGAACCAGGTTATCTAGACAAACAGTTCAACAACGAAAACGAGATCAGTGTCGAACTTTCCAACCCCACCGTGGTTCAGTAGATCTCTGGAGACCTTGACTAATCACAAAAACGCTGACGAGCTTTTGAATATCCTCGTTTGTGGGCGGTCCCTTTGGTATGCTTTATTGGAAACATCATCAAGTCCCATAATGCAAATTGGTGCCTTTGATTACCTGCAATTATTTTGAACATAAGGCTGATCTGAACTGGTAGCCATGTTTGTTCGTTTTTTTTTTACACAGCAAATATATTATAGTTTTGTTGACTTTATCAACCCAAATGACGGTATTTATATTGGCAACGCTTTACAATAAGGTATCCTTTCACGAGGTTGCAACGGTTTACATGTAATATATTGACAGTTAATTATCATGAATGAACAGCTGTAACTCATTGGTTGAAAGGGTGTTACTGTCGTTTTGGAGCTTGCTAAATAATGAGTATAGAGACAGTGGGGATAGAATGTCCCGAATAACAGACACTTTATCAAAAACGACAAGTCAATCTGGGGCTTGTGTGGGCACCAGCCTCCTACCTCAGTGGTCGCTCTCTGAGCCATGAGCCAGACTATATGACAGCTGTTATGCCGCAAATCAATGTATTGACTTGGACAAGACTTCTCCTATACTGGGGTAGTGTTTATCTCAGCAAGGAGATAAACCACCTCTCAAAGCCCCAACTTGTTGTTGTCCAGCGGAGGAAAAGAAGTCGGATACCAAATCGATTTCCTTGTTACACAAGTTAGATAGAGAGTTAAAGGAGCTACTGATCGATAAAGTCATAGATTTCCCACAAAGGCCCACCAGCACATACTGCGTTCAGTTGTGTCAAGATCGAGCATTTTATCCGACTTTGGATCAATGAATCATGTACAGTATGAATGAATTGTCCATTATTTCGTGATGAGTATTTTTGGTCCAATTTACGAGTATAATTTCCAATTAATAACAAGAAATGATTGAGTTCAAATGGATTGACCCCTTCTAACGTGTGTATTATGGGCAAATCAATACCTATACACATTAGGACTACACAGGGAGTTCTAACAGATGTCATATAGCGAGACCATGCAGGAATATCCAATATGTAATCCTTATACATCCTTATACAGAACCCTGCCAAGGCCAAGGTCAAAGTGTGTGTATCCTTGCCACGGTGCTGTGCCTTCATAGATGATCCTACGTCACGTCGTTACTCTCTGTTTGTGCATCTCAGGACAACACTATTTATAACCCAGGGGCAGAGCGACAGAACTTGTATCCCCACCAAAAACATCTTCCATTCAATTCCTTAGAGACGATCCACCCTCACCGCAATGTGCCGTTAAAACCCACCCCTTTTCCAATCAAGTAAACCAGTCATCGTAAAATTAATTCCCTGCCATCAGGCTATTGCCTCTCACTCTTTGGATAACGATCTCCTAAGCGGATAAATGTAATTCGACGTGTCGAGACGACAGACGGAATTGACTTGTAAAATGGCCACTGGCCAAGCACAACAATTCGGCTAAATGCCGAAGGTGACAACCAACCACCAAGGTGATATTACAGACAACACCCCAAAGGCATGACAATGTACGCCAAACACCCAACAAAACCCCAGCGTGAATCTCAGCCAAGAAACCCAGTGTGTCTCTCTTCTCAGAATGCGTTGGCGGACGGTGAAACGTATTGTCTTACTTAATTGTCAATTAACAGTTTGTCGAGATTTGAACACTTAATGATTGCTGAGTTCATGATATGAAAAAAGACACAGAAGAGGGCTATGAGCCTTTGTTTGGAGCCGTTGCTAAGTTCGCCCTCGAACCTTGAAAGAGAAGGATTGCAATGATTACGTTTCATTTGGGTTGAGTGCTGTTGATATATTGTTGATATACTGACTTGAATCCAAGCAGCCCTATTGTTAAATTTTACACAATCTGTAATATTGCTTTAAAATGACTTTTTATAGCAATGCCCCCAACTGTACTGTAACACAATATGAAACTGTACTGAATTTGAACCAGATAGAGAGGCTATATATTTATTCATCTGCCCGAGTTCTACTGTATATCAACTTGGTTGTGTTCACTTCTACTAACCCATTCTACCTTGACATGTGAGTAACAACTCATCTTCTACCAGCAATGGATTTGTAGTGACCTATTTTTGCCCGAGGCATGGTCATAGTCAGTAACCTGGTCCTTACAGTGAAGTATGCACAGTCATCATTATTAGACAATGCCTTATTACAAAAGATCCATCACACTTCGCGATCGCAACAGGCACTGAAAGAGCTCGGAGCTCTGTTCGGGTTTAACGTGGATTCAGGATGTCTTGTGATGGGCTTGAAAGGCAATCTGATTACATTAGAGCTGAATTGGGTTAACGTGGAAGCATGGCGTGCAGTGGCAGTGGCCGTGCAGTGTGGTTGTTCTGACAGTTCCTGTCTGCTGAAGAATATTGTCTTCTCTTTGACAGCAGAGGGAGAGACCATGGAGAGAGAGAGAACCAAGTCCCAAGAAACGATTCAGCGGAGTGGGGATACGGTGCAGATCTGCATTGGTTGATGTGGTGGTATGGATTGGTGTGTGTGTGTGTGTGTGTGTGAGGATTTGTCCTCCACTCTACTCTCTCTCTGCCTCGCTTCCCCACCTATCCTCTACTCTACGCTCTCTCTGCCTCTCTTCCTCACCTATCCTCTACTCTCTCTGCCTCTTCCTCGCCTATCCTCCACTCTACTCGCTTTACCTCACCCCCTCTCTCTGCCTCACCTATCCTCCACCCTACTCTCTCTCTGCCCCTCATCCTCACCTATCCTCCACTCTCTCTCTCTGCCTCTTCCTCACCTATCCTCCACTCTACTCTCTCTCTGCCTCTTCCTCACCTATCCTCCAATCTACTCTCTCTCTGCCTCTTCCTCACCTATCCTCCACTCTACTCTCTCTGCCTCTCTTCCTCGCCTATCCTCCACTCTACTCTCTCTGCCTCTCTTCCTCGCCTATCCTCCACTCTCTCTCTCTCTCTCTCTCTCTCTCTCTCTGCCTCTCTTCCTCACCTATCCACTCCTCTCTCTCTCTGCCTCTCTTCCTCACCTATCCACTCCACTCTCTCTCTTCCTCTCTTCCTCACCTATCCACTCCACTCTCTCTCTGCCTCTCTTCCTCACCTATCTACTCCACTCTTTCTATGCATCTCTTCCTCACCTATCCACTCCACTCTCTCTCTGCCTCTCTTCCTCACCTATCCACTCCACTCTCTCTCTGCCTCTCTTCCTCGCCTATCCACTCCACTCTCTATCTGCCTCTCTTCCTCACCTATCATCGACTCTACTCTCTCTCTGCCTCTTCCTCACCTATCCTCCACTCTACTCTCTCTGCCTCTCTTCCTCGCCTATCCTCCACTCTACTCTCTCTGCCTCTCTTCCTCGCCTATCCTCCACTCTCTCTCTCTCTCTCTCTCTCTCTCTCTCTGCCTCTCTTCCTCGCCTATCCTCCACTCTACTCTCTCTGCCTCTCTTCCTCGCCTATCCTCCACTCTCTCTCTCTCTCTCTCTCTCTCTCTCTCTCTCTGCCTCTCTTCCTCACCTATCCACTCCTCTCTCTCTCTGCCTCTCTTCCTCACCTATCCACTCCACTCTCTCTCTTCCTCTCTTCCTCACCTATCCACTCCACTCTCTCTCTGCCTCTCTTCCTCACCTATCTACTCCACTCTTTCTATGCATCTCTTCCTCACCTATCCACTCCACTCTCTCTCTGCCTCTCTTCCTCACCTATCCACTCCACTCTCTCTCTGCATCTCTTCCTCACCTATCCACTCCACTCTCTCTCTGCCTCTCTTCCTCGCCTATCCACTCCACTCTCTATCTGCCTCTCTTCCTCACCTATCATCGACTCTACTCTCTCTCTGCCTCTCTTCCTCAGATATCCTCCACTCTCTCTCTTCCTCACCTATCCTCCACTCTACTCTCTCTAACTCTCCTCCTCTCTCTGCCTCTCTTCCTCACCTATCCTCCACTCTACTCTCTCTATCTCTCCTCCTCTCTCTGCCTCTCTTCCTCACCTATCCTCTACTCTCTCTCTGCCTCTCTTCCTCAGATATCCTCTACTCTCTCTCTTCCTCACCTATCCTCTACTCTCTCTCTGCCTCTCTTCCTCACCTATCCTCTACTCTCTCTCTGCCTCTCTTCCTCACCTATCCACTCCACTCTCTCTCTGCCTCTCTTCCTCACCTATCCACTCCACTCTCTCTCTGCCTCTCTTCCTCACCTATCCCCCACTCTACTCTCTCTCTGCCTCTCTTCCTCAGATATCCTCCACTCTCTCTCTTCCTCACCTATCCTCCACTCTACTCTCTCTAACTCTCCTCCTCTCTCTGCCTCTCTTCCTCACCTATCCTCCACTCTACTCTCTCTATCTCTCCTCCTCTCTCTGCCTCTCTTCCTCACCTATCCTCTACTCTCTCTCTGCCTCTCTTCCTCAGATATCCTCTACTCTCTCTCTTCCTCACCTATCCTCTACTCTCTCTCTGCCTCTCTTCCTCACCTATCCTCTACTCTCTCTCTACCTCTCTTCCTCAGATATCCTCCACTCTCTCTCTTCCTCACCTATCCTCCACTCTACTCTCTCTATCTCTCCTCCTCTCTCTGCCTCGCTCCCTCACATATCCTCCACTCCATCTCTCCACCTTCCTCTGCCTCTCTTCCTCACCTATCATCCACTCTACTCTCTCTACCCATTCCCCTCCCCTCCCAAAAGCTGATTCTGTCATGATATGACCCGCCCATGCTCTCTCTTTTCTGTGTGTACATAGCCAGGCTCACCACTCACCGTGCAGCAACAGGCATTAACCAGAACTCTCCGGGCGTGGCCAATTGATCACGGCTATTGTGTCTGCCCGGGTCCTCCATTTTACAGTTCAGTGTCCATGAAAAGGCGCTTTTGACCAGCCCGATCCATCACCCCCCGCACCCAACAGCACAAAGTGGAGAGCCTACCGGCCAATTCCCCTATGACATTTTCACAAGCGCCCCTTTATCAATTTCACACCTCCGATGCCCCTCTATGGAGGGAGGTGGGGGGGGGGATCGAGGGAGGATTGATGGGAGAGTGTTTGAGTGAGTAAACATGAAGTTTGATGTTTGGGGAGTGATGTGAGTTCTGCACAAACAAACAGGGTGTCGTGTCCATTGAAGTAAGGGATGGTGCAAAGGTCATTGATGCTATACATACATGGATTTATATTACTATTGGTATGTAATGAATAGTTAATGGTCATTCAGTGTTCTCATTTTGATGAGATTATAAAATTATCTACAAGTGTAGTCAAATATTAATGTTGTTTTCTAACTAGGAATATGGTTGAAATTTGTACAGATGTAGGATCTTAATTTGAGCCAGTTTGCTACAGCAAGAAAACAGGAAATTTTTAACATTATTTCAAATAATAATAATGGAAACTTTGAGTTTTTAAGGTGGAAATTACTAACTTTAGAAGCCTTAAATACACTATAAGTGTATTTCAGAAACAAAAAAGTGATCAGATTAAGATCCTACATCTGTGATCCTACATCTGTATACACCGAATGTACAAAACATTAAGATCACACCCCCCCCCCAGGTTTAACAATCTTTCTTTAAACATGTCTCCTCCAATTCATCTACACTGATTGAAGTGAATTTAACAAGTGACATCAATAAGGGATCATAGTTTTCACCTGGATTCACCTGGTCAGTCTGTCATGGAGAGAGTGGTTATTGTTAGTGTTTTGTACACAGCAAAGAGGTTCCAATTTCCTGTAACAAATATGTATCAACCCCTATAAAAAAATTGTAAAGCGCCATATATATGTCCCATGTATTATGATTATTATTAATTAATTGTGATAATGTACAAACCTCTTACTGTTTGCTGCCCCCTATAGTTTACATCTTCCTTTTGCTCTCCCTCACTTTCCATCTCTTTCTCTTCCATACTGTAATAAATAACACACATGCTAATTATTCATCCACTGACATCATCAAAGTTGTAATGGAAAATGTCCTCGCTTCCTCCTTTCACCATCTTGACACAATTAGGCCTTCAGATAGGCAGCCAACAGATCCATTTGAGAGGCACTTGATTGGTTGGTGAAGGTACTGTAGGAGGGCTTGTAGAAGCCCAGGGGAGGCTAAGTAAGTTTATTTGTGTTTGACGAGGCTGAATGCTACCTACGTCAGGCGGCACTTCAAGAAAGCGGAGTCGGTGAGGAGGAACGTGAGGGGAGGCAGGTGGAGAGAGGAGGAACGGGTGGAGAGAGAGGAGAGAGAGAGAGGATAAACGCGAGGGGAGGCAGGTGGAGAGAGGAGGAACGGGTGGAGAGAGAGGGGAGAGAGAAAGGAGAAACGGGAAGGGAGGCAGGTGGAGAGAGAAATAGGAAGAACGCAAGGGGAGGCAAGCAGAGATACTGTAGAGAGACAGAGGAGGAATGGGAAGGGAGGCAAGAGGAGAGAGACAGAGATGGGAGGCAAGCAGGAGAGAGAGAGAGAGAGAGGAGGAACATGAGGGGAGGAAATTCGAGATAGAGAAGAAGAAGGCGAGGGGAAGCCAGTGGTGAGGGAGAGGAAGAGTGCAAAGGAGGCGAGCCGAGAGAGAGAAAGGCAAGGTGACTCGTTCACGGGCCGAAGGGTTTATGGGATTGCTCCCAGCTGCCTCTCGGTTTAGTGTATCCCTGACGCCTATAATATCTTAATTGTTTCAAATTAAACGCTCGTAAAATCGCAAAGGAAATTTAGTTTTCTCACTGGCTAATTCAGTGCAAACCCAACTTTCATCTGGGTACTCTGAATGTGGAGACTTTTAAAAGAGGAAAATGGCTCCCATCCCAGATGAGTTGGGACTGAGTGTGTTAGAACTTGTTTTATAGGTTGTCAATTTCCACCTTGTGCATGTGCTTCATGTGACTGCGTGGATGCTACATGAGCGTCTGTGTGTGTGTGTTTATGTGCTTGTGTGAGCGTGTGTGTGTGTATATGCATATGAATGTTTGTGTCATTGTGTGCGTTCATCCGCGCGTGCGCGCGTGTGTGTGTGGTGCTTATCATAATAACTGTCTAAATAACACTGGGGGGTTTAACCCATCTAGACCCCCCTCCACCCGCCATGGCTTTCCTAAGACTCAGCTCATTCCAAGGAAGGAGCACACATTCAAATCACTCAACCAGCAAATGTGCCCTGAAATGCTTCCTGTCACACACACACACACACACACACACACACACACACACACACACACACACACACACACACACACACACACACACACACACACACACACACACACACACACACACACACACACACACACACACACACACACACACACACACACACACACTCACTCACTCCATGTGTTTGCATGGATTCTCTGTGTTGAGCATTCACACTGCATGCCTTATATTCTGTACAGCAGCTCATATACAGATACACACCATGATACGTGAGACATTTATCAACCCAATCACCCCTCACAATGCACATCAGAAATTCCCATTAGCCCTCGTTAACCTGGCATATTTCCTCTTTCTCTTCGATAACTATGGGTCCCAAAGAAGCCCACGCAGGGGCAATTACAGCTCATTAGACTGGGGGAGTGGGGTATTGTGGCGGGGATGGCAAGTTGATTATCCCAAGCAAAAACACCAGCTGAGATGGCTGACACCTCACTGGAGCCGAGTGTTGGGGATTGGTGATGTGGATCTGACTGGAATGGAGGTAAAGTGGGAACACTTTTCTTGATAGGTGTTCTAAATGTTTGTGACACTTGATGTGAGCTTGGGTATGTCCTTTAAATGTTTTTAATCCTTTTTTTTGTATTCTCTTTGCATGGTTACTCCGGTCAACTACTGAGCAATGATCTGATGTCACAAGACCTTTATAACAATATCATAGAACGTCATAACAACTGACAAAAGGCACGCACGTTCACCCAATTATAGCCTTACTAATACAACCATCAATGCACAGTTTTAAATGGTAAACCTTTCTTTCACGTTACCGAGCCACCACACTAGTTCACTGTGCGTCTCACTTTCTCCCAATGAGGGCATTAAAGCAAACATATTCCATGAACGTTTCGACTTCGGTCCCAAAGCTGTCTGCTTCAGCGTAACGTGGAGTGGAGGGTACACAAGGCTTATGTCAATACACGCCCCCCCCCCCCATTGCACAACATGTCATATCTATTACACGTCATCTTCGCTTCAACTGTACCAACACCAGAGCCAAGTTTCACATGCTGAAAATCAATGCTGTAATTGTAACGCAACACAACATAATTTCTGATCCAGACATTACATTGCACGCACAGACAATAATCTCCCTGACAGACAATGTTGCTGTTACATAAGGTTCACACAACTAAGATGTCAATATTATCTTGGAGAGTATGACCAAAACATGCATATTATGTGACAACATTTCGTATGAAATATTCTGCGTCACTCCATGTGTTTATTTTGTATTTCTAATCCAGATAATACCCACATCGACGTCATGATAAACCGATAGGTCACTTTGGGTTTGATCTGGACTGACTTGACGGATGAACATAGTAGAGGACGGGCAGTTCTCTATGTCAACTGGTTGAAACAACTTCTTTTCTAATGCTTTTCCTGGTTCTATATCTTCACCTTTTCCCCTCTCTTCTTAGCACTTCTCTTCTTTTCATCTGCTGTTCTTCAACATCAATTAGTCTCAATGTTTTATATCTCTGTTCATCTACTTCTAAATGTACTTGTGCCTCCTTCTCCTCTCCTCTGCTTCACATCCATCTCTTTCCTCTCTTCCTCTTCTAATTTTCCCCGGGTCGCCTCATTTCCATCCCTCTTCTCTCCTCTCCACCCTTCCTCTCGGTGCAATTGTGCATGCACTCACTTTTTCCATTTCTCCTCCTCGCCCCTCTTGTCCTCTGTTTTCCTCCCATCATCTCCTCCTATTTTTGAGCCACTATACACTTTCCACTCCTCTTCTCTGCGTTTTCTACCTCGTCTCCATTCCCCTCCAACCCCTATCTTATCACTTTTTATTTTTCCTCTTCTCTATTCTCTCCACGCCACTTTTCATGTTGATCTATTCCTACCATCTCCAAACAACTTCCTTCCCATATCATTTTCTCTTCCTCTCTTTACTGCCTACCCTCCACTCTCCTCTATTTTCCTCCACTCTCTTTTCCACATGTATCTTTTCTCCATTCCCTCTTCTCCTGCCCTCCCTTCTCTCCACTCTCTTGCCACCCTCCCATCCACTCCTCCCCCATTCCCTCTCTTCTCCTCTCCTGTGTTTGTGCCCTTTCGCTCCATGCACATCTAATGGCTGTGGTGTAATCCACTGGCTAATCTGCTGACAGTCTGTGTGACAAGGCATTAGCTCTGTGTCACTGCCTACCACACTGCCTCCCAGGGTCTCTGTATGTGCATCACGGCCTCTTAGAGTTCTGCTTGACCTCTCTCTCTCTCTCTCTCTCTCTCTCTCTCTCTCTTTCTCTCTCTCTCTCTCTCTCTCTCTCTCTCTCAATTTAAGGGCTTTATTGGCATGGGAAACAGATCTTAACATTGCCAAAGTAAGTGAAGTAGATCCCTCTCTCGTCTGCCCTGTATAAAGCAGACTGAATAACAGATAAATCACCATCAACCAGACCTGGGGTCAAATACTATATCTGGGGACTGAGGGGATGGGTCGGGATTATCTTTATATGCATTTATTTGAAAAAGAAAAACGACAAAACGAAATAAAAAGTTTTGTGGCTAAGAAAAACCAAGGGAGTATAGCATAATGGCTGGACTAAATGACTGTCTGCTGTTTTCACAGTCTGCTATTGTAGGTTGACCTATGTGCAATGCTGTTTGATTGGACATTTAATTTGATGGCATATTTAATTAACTTTATAAGGTAGTGGAAGGGAATGGTGTGTGTGTGTGTGTGTGTGTCTGTGTGTGTGGACCGACACTCAATCTCCTCCCTCATCTTAATCTCCAGCCAAAACCCCCCGACAAGCGCTCAATCGCACCTAATACCAGTCCCTTCTCTCTTTCATCCACTCTGCTTCTATCTCTCCATCCCCTCGGCTTCTATCTCTCCATCCCCTCTTTCCTTTTCTTTAACAAGCCCCAGACCCGGACCTCCATCTCTCCCTGTAATCCCGTTATCGTGCTTGACCCCAGTAGATCTGTGCGTGAGTGTGTGTGTGTCCACAGCATATCTGTCAGCTAGCCACACAGATTATCCAGAGACAGCAGTCGGACACAATGGACTCCCGTTCTGAAGTGGAGGAGATTGCCTGATCCCCTGTAGCTGATAAGTTCCGCCCCTGGTGCTGGGCTTTAGAATATGAGAAGGTCTGAAGCAAGAAGGGAAGGAGGAAGGGTCAGTCTCCTTGCTATAGCGATCACTAATCACTGGCTAGCCTTTTTCAAAGGGAATAAGGGAGATGGATTAAGGGGGGGGTGCGCTTGGTTGAAAATGAACCAGGCCAGCTGGAGCGATCGATTGATGAGTCAGACTTGTTGACTGGGTGACGTTTTTTTGTGTAACGGTCTGTGAATAAGTCCTTAATCATACTGATTGTGTGTTATGCATTCATGACATGTCAATTGTCCTGTATAAGGCAGTAAAGCTGTACATTTATTCCTGTTAAAACAACATACACTGGCGGAATATTAACGCATGGTTATAATCACTACGATTACTACAGGTGCACTTATTAATCGTATATCATCAACGCATCAGATGCATTGCATCTTGTTGGTAGCCATTACCATAAACGACACCATTCATTCATCAAAAGTCTGATAAATGCACTTGAATTGCTTTGGGTAAGAATCCATCTACTCCACTCACAACAGTTTGTCCTTTTCCATTAAATCATCCGGACCAGTTTGTTTGCCACCACAGAGATGCCATCCTGCTGATACACATAACAAGAGGCAGACTCTGATGAAACACAGCTCGCTAAAGTACTGTCAGTGTCTAGATGTAGATGATTCATTTGTCTGCAGCCTTTCCGAACCACGTCGCTGGTGCCAGCTGTCGCTTGACAGATACTGTAGGATTCTTCCTACATACAACTGTGATGTTTAAGAGGCTTGACAAAACAGCACACTATAGGGCTCTGTTATATACAAGATGGTATTTGAGGATACCTTGGGGGTAAAGTGGAATCCCTTGCGATATTTCTGGGATCGGTCATGTTTCTGGGCACAAACTGAAGTGCTTTACTGCAATGTGTGAAGACTACTTTTCCCTAACTTGTCAGATGCTTTGATAGATACCACTTTTGATAAATTACAGCCTAACATAGTGAATTGTGTGACCTTTTGTTATCTTCTATTGCTACAATGCTAACTTACTCTGTATACGGTATAAGGCATTGATTAGCGTTACTTTATAGGCACAACACTCCATAAAACATCATAAAGTACATTCTCGCCAATGACAACGTATATCACATTGCTGTTAATGGAACATAGCAGATTTCAAAAGAGACCCACTGATCCGACTATGATAAGACTGGGTAGTAAATTCACAGGCTGAGTGTGTGGTGTATGCTTGTGTGAGGGGTTCACGGCCCCTCTGACACACACACACACACACACTCTCTCTTTCTTACACTGACACTGACACACACATGCGTACACACACACCGAACCACCCCCCTCACACACACACACACACACACACACACACACACACACACACACACACACACACACACACACACACACACACACACACACACACACACACACACACACACACACACACACACACACACACATCACCCTGGGAGTCAGGAGTAAGAGTTACTGCAGTTGTATTGATCTGTCTTAATTATAGGACTCTATATAAATATATTTGACTGCTTTCAGCTCGACCAGCAGCAGCCACTTTTATGGCAGAGTAAGTTGGCCAATCATTCCTAATGGCATGAGTTCAGCTGACTATCTCTAATAAAGACACAGGAGGCATACAATCTGTCTTGGACCCGTGGTGTTAACTGATATATTCATATGGAGACCAGAATTATACGGTTGTTTTTCCACTAAAGTACGTTTGATGTGCTCCTACAATGAATGATACGTGGATGAGAAAGACTCATCCAAGTGAACAGTGTGGAATGTAGGTCATGATTGCGAGGTGCACTCTGAGAACCCACGTCGAGCTTCAAACTCGTGAGTAGATCATGGTAATTAAAACATAAATTGGAGCCATTGAAAGGCGCGCGGGAAAGACGGGCCCCTCAGCTAGGGTTATTGATTTCCCTGCATACTTCAAAACAATTGCTCTGATATGTGCACAGTAAAATATAGGAGCCTTTAGATAAAATCAATAGCAAACAAGCCGCCCGACCTCTCCAAACAATGGCCTGTGAATTACAATCAGCCAATTCTGCTGGGATTTGAGGGAGTAGGGAACAGATGAAGCCTGCGTCCCAATTGGCACTTCGTTCTCTACATAGTGCACTACTTATCTGCAATACCCGTCAAATGTTTTAGAACACCTACTCATTCAAGGGTTTTTCTTTATTTTGACTATTTTCTACATTCTAGACTAATAGTGAACACATCAAAACTATGAAATAACACATACGGGAATCATGTAGTAACCAAACAAGTGTTAAACAAATTAAAATATATTATATATTTGAGATTCTTCAAAGGAGCCACTCTTTGCCTCGATTACAGCTTTGCACACTCTCGGCATTCTCTCAACCAGCTTCACCTTCACATTCTCTCAACAAGCTTAATTTCCTCCTGTAGCAAACTGGCTCTAATTAAGACCCTACAAGTATAGATAAACAGACAGAGAGAAAGCGCAAGAGAGACAGACAGATAGACAAATGTGCAGACAAATATAACAACGTTCACATTTCAACATTTGTGCAGAACTACATTGCAATACAACAATCCAACATCATACACAGTGTCGTATGTGCACATAGCCCTGTGTCTCTATCTATCGGGCCCAAATAGCATGACAAGCCAGAAAGGGAACAATAGCTATCCTCTGTCAGCCATGTGTTACAGCTAAGGGAGTGTTAGCTAACACAGCCGCCGGCAGCAACCCATACTGCAACTCACACCTGAACCCCACTGCTCAGTTGGACGAAGTTGTGTCGGTAACTTAAAATGCTAAGTGGAGTGCGACGGAAGAGAACCAACAGAAGAAAGGATGGAATATCAAGTGATCTTTCTTGCAAAGGTGAATTTGGTAGCACTTAACAATTAGATGCCCTCTATGAAGGCTGTTACCGTGGGTTTTATCACAAAGAGGGTTCACTGGGTAGTTAAAGACTAAATAAATGGAGAAATTAAAACGATTTGGTTACTAGCTGTTTAACTTTGCTTAAACTGTTTATCTTTTAAAGTTATGTTGCCATTCAATCATCTTAGTCACGCAATATTATTACTAAGAGCTAATAATACCACAACACCCCAAAGTGCTTATGAAGATGTTATACCAAATGAATAAGCATGTAATGATGCATGGATATGCATGTAATAACTCATATGGCGTGTGATATTGCAGTCTCCACTCTGATTGATGTGTCACATGTATCTAATGTAGCCTTTAATCCACGGGTAGAGTAATCCCTGATTTCCAGGGATGTCTCCCCTACCCCTTCCAGACTAATTCACATGCCCGATGCATCGTCCTTCAGTCCAGCCCTGCCAACCCTACATCTAGGGAAAGCAAGAGTTCAGCCAACACTGGCACTGAGGCGAGGCATGGAGGGAGAGAGAGAGAGAGAATGAGAGAGAGAAAATGGAGAGAGAGGTTTGAGCGAGAGCAGGAGGGAAAGAGAGGATAGAGAGAGAGAGGGGAAAGGAGAGAGAGGTGGATGGAGAGGGTTTCCCTTCTAGCCGTGCATCTTCAAAGCGCCTTTCATCAACTTGCCCCTGCCTGAGACGCATGTTTACACACACACAAACACAAACACTCATATCACACAAATATGCCCATAAGTGCACAGACTCTGCTATTCACTCAACTAACACACTTACACAAATTATCTCTTTCACACGCACGCACACACACACACACACACACACGCCTGACTAGTACGCCGCCTGGTCCAAAAATGAATGCGATGAATGGGTCTCCGACACGATTCGACATTTCCTCCATTTCATTAATCCAAAATAGAGGAGGGAAGGAGAAAAAGCAGGAGGCCAAATTATTTTAAAAAAAAATGGTAAACAGGTGCAGAGGAACCTCACACACACACACACAGCTCTACGAAGCGCGGGGAAAGGCTATCGGGAGAGAACAGACAAAAGGAATTAAAACAGAAGCACTAACAGGAGCTGACGTGTCCAAGTAAGATTACTAATTATGCCTCAACTACCTCAGCCTGTTTCAACCACACCTCAGTACAGTAGGATAGTACCACACAGAGGAAGCCTATGTAGGCTAATGCAAGTCCACACGCTGCTTTCCATATACAGTCTCCTGAGAGGTATGAGGTTGCTGTAACGGCGTTCTTCGTTTGTTGAAAGAGAGTCGGACCGAAATGCAGCGTGGTGGTTACTCATGTCTTTAATGAAACAATCGCGATACATGAAATAACTTCTACAAATACAAAACAACAAACGGAACGTGAAATCTAATTACAGCCTATCTGGTGAACACTACACAGAGACAGGAACAATCACCCACGAAATACACAGTGAAATCCAGGCTACCTAAATACGGTTCCCAATCAGAGACAACGAGAATCACCTGAATCTGATTGAGAACCGCCTCAGGCAGCCAAGCCTATACAACAACCCTACTCAGCCGCAATCCCAAATACTACAAACCCCAATACGAAATACAACAAAATAAACCCATGTCACACCCTGGCCTGACCAAATAATTAACGAAAACACAAAAATACCAAGACCAAGGCGTGACAGTTGCATATGACATTTTTTGCAATAAAACATTTCAGTTGATACATAGAAACTCTTTTAAAATACATCTTTAGTCACATGAATCTTAATTAAAGACTTGCCATTGTACGTGTAATAATTACTTCTAAAACATAATATAACCTATACTCTGAGTATACAAAACATTAAGAACACCTGCTCTTTCCATTACATGGTGAATCCAGGTGAAAGCTATGATCCCTTGTTGTGATGTCACTTGTTAAATCCACTTCAAATCAGTGTAGATGAAGGAGAGGAAACAGGATAAAGAAGGATTTTTAAAGTCTGGAGACAGTTGAGACATGGATTGGGTAATGTGTTCCATTCAGAGGGTGAATGGGCAAGACAAAATATTTTAGTGCCTTTTAATGGGGTATAGTAGTAGCTGCCAGGCTCACCAGTTTGTGTCAAGAACAGCAATGCTGCTCGGTTTTTCACACTCAACAGTTTCCTGTATGTATCAAGAATGGTCCACCACTCAAAGGACATCCTGCCAACTTGACACAACCGTAGGAAGCATTGGAGTCAACATGGGCCAGCATCCCTGTGGAACGCTTTCCACACCTTGTAGAGCCCTTGCCAAACAAATTGAGGCTATTCTGAGGGAAGAAGGGTGGGGTGCAACTCAATATTAGGAAGGTTTTCTTAATGTTTGTATATTACTGAACTGTGTCACTTGTCCATCTCGTTGAATTCAGTCTGAATATCCATTATATTTAACTTTGAAAAGTGCATTAAGTAAGATCAATAATAACAAGGCTATGGTCTGATATTCTTTATCTGTTATTAAACAGTAAAATAGCAGCAGTTATTTTGCGGCTGCTAACTTGAGATTTACACCACAGCAAAGGTTCAAATGTTTACTGTTGCATCTTTCACAGGGGTTCAACGGAAGTTCAGTGGGTTATTCACCACATTAAGGGGGTTACCTTCCGTTCAACATCAGCAGGAAACCAATAATACATGGATTGTCTGACTGACAAAATGTCATGTTAAACCAAATGACATGATATTGCGGTGTAGCAGAAGTCAAACGGAAACTGGCACACATTCAAAGGCCCAATATCTATAGCCACAGGTTCTCACAATTTGGATTTGGATGGATGTGAATTGACTTGGATGTCTATTTGGTTTGAAGGAGATCATTGATTCATGTTGAGAAGCTCCTAAATCACACACACACACACACTCCTCCGAGCGCACACACTTGTCACCATGTAAATCCGCGTTTTTAATGAACGGCCCGAAGGCCCATTCCAAGGCCGCGCCAGCCTTTTAGCAGCTGAGCGGTGCATTATGGGAATGTACCGCTCAGCTGCTAAAAGGGACGATGGGATGAGGGAGACGGCCGTGGCGCCATTTATCACTGTCAGATGCAGCTGAGCGCAAGTTCTTATTGGCTGGGCAGAACTCAGCGACTGCTAAAGCGGTACGCCGATCTCTCGCACAATTATAATTAAATAGTATGGAGAATACAGCAGTGGGCTTTCTCTCTCTGTTTTCTCTGATTCTTTCTCTCTCTAAGACTTCTATTCTGCCTGTGCCAGCACAAATGCAGTCCACAGACAATTCAAGTTAATAAAAAAAGGCAGCTACTGTAAAATGGTACGATATGCCTCCATTGTAGAAAAACAGCTGGGATGTGATGGTGGTTGAAAATGTGTTATTACTCAGCTACTGTAAAATGGTACGATATGCCTCCATTGTAGAAAAACAGCTGGGATGTGATGGTGGTTGAAAATGTGTTATTACTCAGCTACTGTAAAATGGTATGATATGCCTCCACTGTAGAAAAACAGCTGGGATGTGATGGTGGTTGAAAATGTGTTATTACTCAGCTACTGTAAAATGGTACGATATGCCTCCATTGTAGAAAAACAGCTGGGATGTGATGGTGGTTGAAAATGTGTTATTACTCAGCTACTGTAAAATGGTATGATATGCCTCCACTGTAGAAAAACAGCTGGGATGTGATGGTGGTTGAAAATGTGTTATTACTCAGCTACTGTAAAATGGTACGATATGCCTCCACTGTAGAAAAACAGCTGGGATATGATGGTGGTTGAAAATGTGTTATTACTCAGCTACTGTAAAATGGCACTATATGCATCCATTGTAGAAAAACAGCTGGGATATGATGGGGGTTGAAAATGTGTATTACTCAGACACACACACAGCCCCCTTGCCACACACAGACACAAAAAAATGGCACCAACAGAGAGGGCTGCCGTGCTTTTAGCGCTTAGGAAACTTTGCAGTATTTTGTTTTTTTATGAGTAATTTATTTTATCATTAGCCCAGAATTGTTTTGTTGTTGTTATTACATACAGATGGGAAGAACTTTTGGATATGGCGGTAACTCACCAGCATTACCAGCATTACGACCAGGAATACAACTTTCCCGAATTGGATCCTTTATTCATACCCCCCAGGGTAATTGAACTGGTTCCAGAGGCCAATCTAAACACCGCCGGTGGAGGAGAGGTACTCGGAGTGGACAACTAGTTTGACTCAGGAGGCGGGCACACCACCCAACACTTCCGAGTATATTATATATGATATATTATCCAGTCTCAGTCTGAGTCCGTACAGCCAGTTGGGTTCATTGTGCAGACAGGACTAAATATCTCTCTAGGAAGAAGAAGGGCAGGGGTTTATGTTTCATGATTAACTACTCATGGTGTGATTGTGATAACAATCAAGTCAAGTACTTTTATTCACCTGACGTAGAATACCTCACAATAAAATGCCGACCATATTACCTCTCAAGAGAATTCTCTTCGGTTATAGTCACAGCCGTGTGTATTCCACCTCAAGCCGATACCATGACGGCCCTCAAAGAAACCTCACTGGACTTTATGCCAACTGGAAACCACATATCCTGAGGCCGCATTTATTGTAGCTGGGGATTTTAAAAAAAGCACATTTGAGGAAAACATTGCCGAAGTTCCATCAACCCATTGACTGTAGTACTCGCGCTGCTAAAACATTCAACCACTGCTACTCCAACTTCCGGGATGCCTACAAGGCCCTAACCCGCCCTCCCTTCAACAAATCTGATCACGACTTCATTTTACTCCGCCCTTCCTATAGGCAGAAACTCAGACAAGAAGTACCCGTGCTATTCAACGCTAGCCTGACCAATCGGAATCCACACTTCAAGATTGTTTTGAACACGCGGACTGGGATATGTTCCTCCGAGAATAATATTGAGTAGCCTCTGAGAATAATATTGACGAATACACTAATACGGTGACTGAGTTTATCAAGAAGTGTATAGGAGATGTTGTACCAACTGTGACTATTAAAACCTACCCTAACCAGAAAAACTGGACAGATGGCAGCATTCGCACAAAACTGAAAACTCGAACCATCGCATTTAACCATGGCATGACTGGGTATACGGCCGAATACAAACAGTGTAGTTATTCCCTCCGTAAGGCAATCAAACAGACAAAACGTCAGTTTTGAGACAAAGTGGAGTCGGAATTCAACAGCTCAGACATAAGGGTCACAGACAATCACTGACTAAACCAGCCACGTCACGTTTTGCTTCTGGACAAGCTAAACACCTTTGCCCGCTTTCAGGACAACACAGTGCCACCGACACGGCCCGCTACCAAGGACTGTGGGCTCTCCTTCTCCCTGGCCGACGTGACTAAAACACTTAAGCACATTAACCCTCGCAAGGCTGCCGGCCCAGACAGCATCCCTAGCCACATCCTCAGAGCATGCGCAAACCTCCTGGCTGTATTGTTTACAGACATATTCATTCTCTCCCTATCACCGTCTGCTGTCCCCACATGCTTCAAGATGTCCATCATTGTTCCTGTATCCAAGAAAGCAAAGGTAACTGAACTAAATGACCATTGCCCCGTAGCACTCACTTCTGTCATCATGAAGTGCTTTGAGTGTCACGAATTCTACCGAAGTTGATGCCTCTCCTTGTTCGGGCAGTGTTCGGCGGTTGACGTGGCCGGTCTTCTAGCCATCGCTAATCCATTTTTCATTTTCCATTTGTGTTGTCTTGTTTTCCCACACACCTGGTTTCATTTCCCTCATTATGTGTTGTGTATTTAGCCCTCTGTTTCCCCCATGTCTTTGTGCGTGATTGTTTATTGTTAGGTTGGTATGTTTCCGGCTGGTTTATTCCCGGGTGCTGTTTCAACTGGGTTTTAGTGGCAACCGTTATTTTTGTTCGCACATTGGGTTTGTTACTTTGTGCATTTGCCTTTATTAAAGTGCGTTGTTCACTTATCTCTGCTCTCCTGCGCCTGACTTCATGCACCAGCTACACCAACGATCATATCACCTCTACCTTACCTGACACACTAGACCCACTTCAATTTGCTTACCGCCTCAATATATCCACAGATGATGCAATCGCCATCACACTGCACACTGCCATATCCCATCTGGACAAGAGGAATACCTTTGTAAGAATGCTGATCATTAACTATAGCATTCAACACCATAGTACCCTCCAAGATCATCATTAAGCTTGAGGCCCTGGGTCTGAACCCCACCCTGTGCAACTGGGTCCTGGACTTCCTGACGGGCCGCCCCCACCTCCACTTCACTGATCCTCAACACAGGGATGAGTGCTCAGCCCCCTCCTGTACTCCATGTTCACACATGAGTGCAAGCCACGCACACCTCCAACTCAATCATCAAGTTTGCAGATGACACAACAGCAGTAGGCCTGATCACCAACAATGATGAAACAGCCTACAAGGAGGATGTGAGGGCCCTGGGAGTGTGAAAATAACCTCTCACCCAATGTCAAAAAAACAAAGAAGCTGATGGTGGACTTTAGAAAACAGCAGAGGGAGCACCACCCTATCCATATCGATGGGACTGCAGTGGAGAAGGTGGAAAGCGTCAAGTTCTTTGGCATACACATCACTGACAAACTGAAATGGTCCACCCATACAGACAGTGTGGTAAAGATGGAGCAACAGCGCCTCTTCAACCTCAGGAGGCTAAAGAAATTTGGCTTGGCACCTAAAACCCTCACTAACTTTTACAGCTGCACAATTGAGAGCATCCTGTTGGGCTGTATAACCGCCTGGTACGGCAAATGTACCGCCCGCAACCGCAGGGCTCTCCAGAGGGTGGTGCTGTGTGTCCAACACATCACTGGGAGCAAACTATCTGCCCTCCAGTACACCTACAGCACCTGATGTCACAGGAAGCCCCCCCCCCCCAAAGAATCAAGGACAACAACCACCTGAGCCACTGCCTGTTCACCCCACTATCATCCAGAAGGCGAAGTCAGTACAGGTGCATCACAGCTGGGACCGAGAGACTGAAAAACAGCTTCTATTTCAAGGCCATCAGACTATTAAACGGCCATCACTAGCACATTAGAGGCTGCTGCCCTATATACATATACTTCAAATCACTGGCCACTTTAATAATGGAACACTAGTCACTTTAATAACATTTACATATTTTGCATCACTCATCTCATATGTATATATGTATACTGTATTCTATCCTATTCTACTGTACCTTAGTCTATGCCGCTCTGACATTGTTTGCCCAAATATGTATATATTCTTAATTCCATTCCTTTACTTTAGATGTGTGTGTATTGCTGTGAAATTGTTATATATTAATTGTTAGATATTACTGCACTGTTAGAGTTAGAAACACAAGCAATTCGCTACACCCTCAATAACATCTGCTAAACATGTCTATGTGACAAATTGACTTGACTTGACAAACACACAGCCTCACTCACTGTCACATGACAATGTACATGCCAACTTTGTCAGTCTCTATGAGTCATTCTAATGAACTTAGTGTCAACCAAAGGTCGATGTATCTGACAGAATCAATGTGATTTATGGACCATCATAATGTGTATCTGCAAATTGCATATGAGATCACAAACACGATAAAACACACTAGCCTACCTTCAAGCACCCAAGCAACTGTCCCAATGATTCAAGAGCTGTAAGGCAAAAAAAATACACATTAGATCACAAATCAATTAATCAACCATTACTGTTTAAAAGGGAATATGAAACTTGGTCTCATGATGCAAGGCATACATGGAAACTTACACAACTTCTTAATCATAATCAACCAAACACATTGTGAGTTGTACTAACACAGTGAGAATCCAGTACTTGTGTCCGTTGCTTCATACAGTATAAAGGGCAAAGCATTTATTACGAGCAGATTACATTTGGCAGGCATATGTGTCTGCACTACGCCTCCTAAATCCGCCTTGTTAAGAACTTCCCACGGCGATATTCAATCACTGCTCCGATGTGGTTTGTCTCCCATTTACTTCCCTGGGCAAAAAAGTTCATTCTACAAAGGGAGAGTGGGGTAGTTTCCGAGAGGGGTGGGGGGGCACTGAGATGCTTTCATTTTAGAGACTACTTAATTAAAATGTGGACGGCACTCAAAAGGTCAGAGATTGTGGCTTGGGCGCATTGCTACTGATTGCGTCCATATAGTGCCACTCAAGGTCTCCTAGATTAATCTGCGGTTCACTCGCAGTCGAAGAAACAAAATTAGTTCTTCTTCTGATAAACAGGAAATCTGTATTCTCAGTTTCCCCCTTTCTGGCCAGTCGAAAGATAAAGTAGAGTGTTTTTGCTGTTGTCAGCTGAATTTATTTTGGCCGGAGCGTATGATTGCAGACTATATGGAGGCTATAAGTGTTGTACGTGAATGACTACTGTCGAAGTGGCGACGTTTGGAATTTAAGCTTAGTTTATATGCGTATTGTAGAGCACCGTCGTTAAGGAGAAATGGTCATTTGATATGCAGTGCTTTAGGAAAGTATTCATACCCCTGGATTTAAAAAAAAATGTTGTTACATTACAGCCTTAATCTAAAAGGGATCAAATATTTTTGTCCCTCATCAATCTACACACAATACCCCACAATGACAAAGCAAAAACGTTTATTTTGGGTGGGGATCATTTCCATAAGTATTCAGACCCTTTACTCAGTACTTTGTTGAAGCATTTTTGGCAGCGATTACAGCCTTGAGTCTTCTTGGGTATGAAGCTACAAGCTTGGAACACCTGTATTTGGAGAGTTTCTCCTGTTCTTATCTGCAGATCTTCTTAAGCTCTGTCAGCTTGGATGGGGAGCGTCGCTGCACAGCTATTTTCAGGTCTCTCCAGAGATGTTCGATCTGGTTCAAGTCTAGGCTCTGGCTGGGCCAGTCACTCCCGTGTTGTAAGTCTCTAAGAGCTTTACACCACTGTTCAGCATTTGCCCATTAACCTTTTCCAAGCTCTTCAAGCTCAGTCAAATTGGTTCTGGATCATTGCTAGACAACCATTTTCACATCTTGCCATAGATTTTCAAATAGATTTAAGTCAAAACTGTAACTCGGCCAGTCAGAAACATTCACTGTCTTCTTGGTAAGCAACTCCAGTCTAGATTTGGCTGTTAGATCATTGTCCTGCTGAAATGTGAATCCATCTCTCAGTGTCTGGAAGCACATTGAACCAGGTTTTCATCTAGGATTTTGCCTGTGATTGGCTCCATTCCGTTTATTTTCTATCCAGAAAATCTCCCCAGTCCTTAACGATTACAAGAATACCCATAACATGATGCAGCCACCACTATTTCTGAAAATATGGAAAGTGGTACTCAGTAATGTGTTGTATTTTCTTTGCCCCAAACAATTTGCCCCTGTATCTTGTATTGACTGGGTGTATTGATACACCATCCAAAGTGTAATTAATAACTTGTTTTACCCATCTACCAATAGGTACCCTTCTTTGTGAGGTATTGGAAACCATCCCTGGTCTTTGTGGTTGAATCTATGTTTGAAATTCACTGCTCGACCGAGAGACCTTACAGATAATTGTATGTGCGGGGTACAGAGATGGGGTACTGTAGTTACTCAAAAATCATGTTAACCACTATTGTTGTAATACAGAATGAGTCCATGCAATTTATTATGTGAACTGTTAAGCACATGTTTACTCCTGAACTTATTTAGGCTTGCCACAACAAAGAGGTTGAATACTTACTGACTCAAGACATTTCAGCTTTTAATTTTTTATTAATTTGTAAAAATTCTAAAAACAATTCCACGTTGACATTATGGGGTATTGTGTGTAGACCAGTGAACTCAAAATTATCTATTTAATCCATTTGAACTTCAGGCTGTAACAAGGGGTGTGAATACTTTCTGAAGGCACTGTAAAAATACTGACATATTCATATCAGCTGAACTGGTGAAATGTTTGAAGGAATTGGGGCTTGGTTTTTTACATGGGCGACAAATGGTTAATAGCGACACATTTGTCCAGCCAGCAAATGAGGCAATGGAAATGCCCTCTGCTGTACTTCTTTGGACTGGTTACAGCACAGGCACAATAGTCCCCCTAGTCAGTGAAAAATTCACAAGATGTCCCAAGAAACACCAGGACAAACACCAAATTACGTCAGCAAAGGAATAGTTTGGTCCTACAAACTATACATATAGGCCAGGGTCCCCCAAATTTCGCCCTGCAGGTGGTTTTAGTCCCCCCCCACAATTTTCTGAGCAAATTATTTTTTTTAAATTGTATTTTATTGTTGGACATAAAAGACAGCAAATCAGCTCCAAGTGATTTTAATTTCGGGAATCTGTTCCCAAGTATTCTCATGCATAATAGCGAGACTTGTGATCGTATATACAAATGTAAGCAAGGTTGGAAATGATTATGTTTTAGTGAAATATCTTCATGGGCTTCTTGCAGTCATTTTGCAGTCTACAAATTATTTCAAATTATATTACGGCCCATCCACTCAAAAAGAAATCGTCCCACAGCTGAATCTAGATGATGATCAACAAGCATTTCACTACACCTGCAATAACATCTGGTAAATATGTGTATGTGACCAACACAATTTCATTTGATCCCTTCTACAGGCAATGTTTCAGTGAGTGATTGAAAACTACACTTCATTATTGATACATATGCATACATTCACACAAATTGCTTCTTGGAAATCAGTCGAGCTTCAATGCTACGTTTTGCTTGAAAATGGTTGAAAGGCCCATTTCAAAACAACCCAACCATCTGCTCTCCCCTACTGATGATAATAGATGCTCTCTAATTTGATTGATGACGAGCTGCCGTCTGTGAAAGGTCAGTAAGCATTTGCCAGAGGAGGCACCGTGTACATACAGTAGCCCCAATTGGATTGCAGAAACAGGGAGGTGATACGATAGGGGAGGGGTGGGGAATGAAGGGAATAGACTGAATCAACAGGTTTGATAAATTCCTCTAAAACTGGCCATATCTCTGGGACTGGTGGCGGCATGACAAGAAGGAATGTCGCTCCTGATTAATTGTAGTGATCAGCAGGCAGCGAGAGGGGTAACCGTCAGGTCCTGACTCCCTCCATGATTTATAACCAATAATTCTGCATGAATGGGGCCTCCGAGGCACTATCAGGACCCCGCAGGGTGCCCGCTTTGAGACACAAATAGGGTTGAAATCCATCTGTTTCCTGTGTGCTGATATGTTATGAGAGTGTGCACGGCAGTGCACCATCTTGAATTTCAGGAGCCCCACGAAAATGAAACTGGCCACTGTGAGAGAGGTATCTTCCCCTGAAATAGACCTGTGCCAGTCTGAAATGACTCTCATCCACCGTCACAAAGGTTTCCTTTTGGCTATAGAACGGTTTTCAGTATTCACCATATGCAATGCCATTAGTAAATATCATTGAGTAAAAACCCTCCAGGATCATACTACACCAACAAGTCGACAGAATGTGCTACAATATCTGTTCAAATAAAATAACACATTTTATTTCTAAATACATGGTTGACTGATTTGATGATGTGCGGCACACTGTTTAATTCAGCAGTGCCCAAAAAATGCGGTTCAATGCTATTTTAATTCCAGACAGATCATGGTTGAAATTATAGTCAAATGGTTTTTACACCATCTCTGTCGCTGAGATTCAACACTGGCCTACAGCAACTTCCTTAAGAGTATCAATCTGAAAGGGGTACAGTAAGACAGAGGATTTACAAACACGTCACCACCTAAAACCCACAAGCAATCCTGAACATTCTACGATATTGACTATAGAACTCACACCAACACTGTGTAAAACTGAAAAAGAACCATACAGGATCTATTAAAGTCAGATTGGGAGCAACATGTTAAACAGGTTGGACTAATGTGTTAAATAAACACAATACCCATCCAGCTGCAGCTTTACGGCAGATCTTATAGTTTATGTCTTTAATATCTACATATAATGAAAGTTGCACATGTAACAACCTCCTTAAAAATCCCATCTGCTGCACAACAGCACCACCAAAGGCAGAATGAGAGAGACAGAGAGAGACAGAGATTGAAACCGTTGAAGCCTAAACTAATTCCCGATTTCGAGGATCTGTAAAACCTCGGACCTTGGGCTCAGGGTCCGTTTCCTTTGGTTGGCGATCACGCCATCCCTCCACCTCCTCCCCTTTACCCCTATTCCTCTCTCTCTCTCTCTCTCTCTCTCTCTCTCTCTCTCTCTCTCTCTCTCTCTCTCTCTCTCTCTCTCTCTCTCTCTCTCTCTCTCTCTCTCTCTCGCTCTCTCTCGCTCTCGCTCTCTCTCGCTCTCTCTCTCTCTCTAAGAAGAAGAAGAATTCTCTGGCCGAGCCCTCCCGACAACCACCAATCAACCCGGGTGCAATTTAAAAAGCCTTCAACAGCTGCCATTCCACCGGGCTGGCCATCAGTCCAGCTGCCAGAGAGCCAGACAGGGAATCTGCTCAAGTCAAGCAAACTTTGAAAGGCATGTTGGTTTCCCCCCTGTTGCAAATGGAGGTGAAATACTATTTTCTCCTAAACAGACTTATTCAAAGAGAATACATTTTATTTTTTAACTAGTGATACACTATGAAATATGTCCAAGCAACTCAGATTTGTTTTTGAGGGAGGATAAAATCCACTCATGCCAGAAGTGAAGACAAAATGATGAAATGGGTACAGGTATAGTTGCAACTGATGTCATCCAAATGTTTCAAAACAAGGGAAATGCTTGCTGCCCTTTTAGTGCACTCCGACAAAAGATATCTCTTGTTCACTTCCTCTTCTGGGTTTTGCCGTTTGCCTCATGCTGATTTTGCCTGCTTTGCCAGTGTGTGTGTGTGTGTGTTTCTGAGTTCCAGGTTGGGCTGCCTGCTGCTGTGCAGTTCGCCGTTCCATATGTCTTTGTCGAAAATATCCACAACGCAGCGTGGCTGCGAATGAGAGATTAAATCTCTCCCACTGGTATTTTCCCTCATTGAACGAAAACAAAACAGATTGGTGGCTGCCAGGTCTGTTGCATTGTGAAATGCAACAACTGGCCACCAGCACCGTTTTTCAGTATAGACCATGTTGTCTCCGGTGTCCCGTCCACATGATGTATTGTTTTCGAAAGAGTAAAACGTCTGTGGACATTTTCCGTCTGTCTTGAATAGCAAACCAGGACATGGCTGTGGAAACAGTGCTGATGTTACTGTTGTAGAATTTGAACAAATGGGGATACTTTACTCTAGATTATCGTTTAGTAGTTTGAGTGCATTGACAGGTGAAGTCAGTGGGGTATTTCCCTGTATGTCTGTTAATGGGGTTTCATAGACTAAGCTAGTCTTTGAGAGCTATAACAGTCTCTAGTCTCAGTATCTACAACCCTATGCTTTACATGATGTCACAGTCTCTAGTCTCAGTATCTACAACCCTATGCTTTACATGATGTCACAGTCTCTAGTCTCATTATCTACAACCCTATACTTTACATGATGTCACAGTCTCTAGTCTCCGTATCTACAACCCTATAATTTACATGATGTCACAGTCTCTAGTCTCCGTATCTACAACCCTATAATTTACATGATGTTACAGTCTCTAGTCTCATTATCTACAACCCTATACTTTATATGATGTCACAGTCTCTAGTCTCAGTATCTACAACCCTATACTTTACATGATGTCACAGTCTCTAGTCTCAGTATCTACAACCCCATGCTTTACATGATGTCACAGTCTCTAGTCTCATTATCTACAACCCTATAATTTACATGATGTCACAGTCTCTAGTCTCCGTATCTACAACCCTATACTTTACATGATGTCACAGTCTCTAGTCTCCGTATCTACAACCCTATACTTTACATGATGTCACAGTCTCTAGTCTCAATATCTACAACCCTATAATTTACATGATGTCACAGTCTCTAGTCTCATTATCTACAACCCTATAATTTACATGATTTCACAGTCTCTAGTCTCAGTATCTACAACCCTATAATTTACATGATGTCACAGTCTCTAGTCTCATTATCTACAACCCTATAATTTACATGATGTCACAGTCTCTAGTCTCATTATCTACAACCCTATAATTTACATGATTTCACAGTCTCTAGTCTCAGTATCTACAACCCTATAATTTACATGATGTCACAGTCTCTAGTCTCAGTATCTACAACCCTATAATTTACATGATGTCACAGTCTCTAGTCTCCGTATCTACAACCCTATACTTTACATGATGTCACAGTCTCTAGTCTCAGTATCTACCACCCTATACTTTACATGATAGCACAGTCTCTAGTCTCTGTATCTACAACCCTATAATTTACATGATGTCACAGTCTCTAGTCTCATTATCTACAACCCTATAATTTACATGATTTCACAGTCTCTAGTCTCAGTATCTACAACCCTATAATTTACATGATTTCACAGTCTCTAGTCTCAGTATCTACAACCCTATAATTTACATGATGTCACAGTCTCTAGTCTCAGTATCTACAACCCTATAATTTACATGATGTCACAGTCTCTAGTCTCCGTATCTACAACCCTATACTTTACATGATGTCACAGTCTCTAGTCTCAGTATCTACAACCCTATACTTTACATGATAGCACAGTCTCTAGTCTCTGTATCTACAACCCTATAATTTACATGATGTCACAGTCTCTAGTCTCCGTATCTACAACCCTATACTTTACATGATGTCAGTCTCTAGTCTCCGTATCTACAACCCTATAATTTACCTGATGTCACAGTCTCTAGTCTCAGTATCTACAACCCTATAATTTACATGATGTCACAGTCTCTAGTCTCATTATCTACAACCCTATACTTTACATGATGTCACAGTCTCTAGTCTCCGTATCTACAACCCTATACTTTACATGATGTCACAGTCTCTAGTCTCCGTATCTACAACCCTATACTTTACATGATGTCACAGTCTCTAGTCTCCGTATCTACAACCCTATACTTTACATGATGTCACAGTCTCTAGTCTCATTATCTACAACCCTATACTTTACATGATGTCGCAGCCTCTAGTCTCCGTATCTACAAACCTATACTTTACATGATGTCACAGTCTCTAGTCTCCGTATCTACAACCCTAAAATGTGTCATTCTATATGACAGGATCGTTCATTTAAAAAAATATATTTTCCCTTATTCAAATACGGTCTCCTTAGCATTTTGTACAAATCTGACTCAATAGTTTATTATGGTCATAGTAAATGATGTCAGAACAGTGACAATAGGAGGAATGTTTCTCCCCTTGGAATCCATTTAGTATCATTGTTTGTCTGTTTACCAAATTGCTCTACAGTCCATGCACTGGCACAGGATATAGAAGCCAAGCTGTCTTCAGCTGCTGTTCCTGGACCTGTCACAACCATTGTGTTGTGTTCCCTCCTACTATCCTCAGATGCTTTTACCCCCATCGTGTTGTCACCCACTGGTACAGGTCTTGGATCGGAGTTGTTGATAGCCACATGGGACCATACAGACAGCGGATCCAGTTGGCTTGATGGCAAGGCTTCACACCTGGGAAAATACTTATTTTTGCATAGACTGGAAGAGGAACGGTTGGGTTTATCAACATGATGGGGATTCAAGCTCCAGTGATGAACATTGCCCGGAGGGGTCTGGCATTGGGGACGGATCCCATTGAGCTAGGGTAGTTAATGGTTTTGAAGTAATTTGTTTAGAGTAGAATCAAAGCTACTGTTGATAGAGCCTTCCCCACCTGTTGTAAAACACTATATACTCCCCACTCTCAGAGAAAAAAGTATCACTGCAGGTTTTACACAGTCAAATCTGACTAATAATTACATGTTTATTGCAGAACTAACTTCTCATCGACGGGACTGTAGTGGAGCAGGTTGAGAGCTTCAAGTTCCTTGGTGTCCACATCACCAACAAACGAACATGGTCTAACACACCAAGACATTTGTGAAGAGGGCACGACAAAACCTATTCCCCTTCAGGAGACTGAAAAGATTTTGCATGGGTCCTCAGATCCTCAAATGGTTCTACAGCTGCAGCATCGAGAGCATCCTGACTGGTTGCATCACTACCTGGTATGGCAACTGCTCGGCCTCCGACCGCAAGGCACTACAAAGGGTAGTGCGTACGGCCCAGTACACCATTGGGGCAAAGCTTCCTGCCATCCAGGACCTCTATACCAGGTGGTGTCAAAGGAAGACCCTAAAAATTGTCAAAGAATCCAGCCACCCTAGTCATAGACTGTTCTTTCTGCTACCACACGACAAGTGGTATCGGAGCCTAAGTCTAGGTCCAAGACCTTCTAAACAGATTCTACCTCCAAGCCATAAGACTCCTGAACATGTAATGAAATGGCTACCCAGACGATTTGCACTGCACCCCCCCACCCCCCGCCCCATATTTTACACTGCTGCTACTCTCTGATGTTTTCATCTATGCATAGTCACTTTAATAACTCTACCTACATGTACATATTACCTCAATTACCTCGAATAACCGGTGCCCCTGCACATTGACTCTGTACCGGTACCCCCCCTATATATAGTCTCGCTATTGTTATTTTACTGCTGCTCTTTAATTACTTGTTACTTTTATTTCTTATTCTTATTCGTATTTTGTATGTTTTTTTTCAACTGTACTGTTAGTTAGGGGCTCGAAAGTAAGCATTTCACTGTAAGGTCTACCTACACCTGTTGTATTCGGCACATGTGACTAATAACATTTGATTTGAATTGATTTAATACAGTAATGTGAGATCTGTCTGTAAAATACACAGCAAACATTCTATTCCAGAAAAACAATGGATGTACAGCATTTTTTGTCAAAACACTTTATTTAGGGGGAGGATCAGCTTTAATATTGCAAGTAGATTGTGGATTCTATCAATGCAATTTTCTGCATAATTTCCAATCCCCCATAAATTAGTTTCATTCATACATGTAACATACATACATACATACATACATACATACATACATACACACACACACACACACACACACACACACACACACACACACACACACACACACACACACACACACACACACACACACACACACACACACACACACACACACACACACACACACACACACACACACACACACATACATACATACATACATACATACATACATACATACATACATACATACATACATACATACATACATACATACATACATACATACATACCTTAGCCAAATATATTTAAACTACATTTTTCACAATTCCTGACATTTAGTCCTGGTAAAAAGAACCTGTCTTAGCTCAGTTTATTTTAAGAATGTGAAATGTCAGAATAATAGTCGAGAGAATAATTTTATTTAAGCTATTATTTATTTCAGTACATTCCCAGTGGGTCAGAAGTTAACATACACTCAATTAGTATTTGGTAGAATTGCCTTTAAATTGTTTAACTTAGGTCAAACGTTTCAGGTAGCCTTCCACAAGCTTCCCACAATAAGTTGGGTGAATTTTGTCCCATTCCTCCTGACAGAGCTTGTGTAACTGAGTCAGGTTTGAAGGCCTCCTTGCTTGCACACGCTTTTTCAGTTCTGCCCACAAATATTCTATAGGATTGAGGTCAGGGCTTTGTGATGGCCACTCCAATACCTTGACTTTGTTGTCCTTAAGCCATTTTGCTACAACTTTGGAAGTATGCTTGGGGTCATTTGGAAGACCCATTTGCAACCAACCTTTAATTTCCTGACTTATGTCTTGAGATGTTGATTCAATATATCCACATCATTTTCTTTCCTCGTGATGTCATTTATTTTGTGAAGTGCACCAGACCCTCCTGCAGCAAAGCACCCCCACAACATGATGCTGCCACCTCCATGCTGCACAGTTGGGATGGTATTCTTCAGCTTCCCCTTTTTTCCTCCAAACATAATGGCCAAACAATACGATCATTGTCCCCATGTGCAGTTGCAAACCGTAATCAGTTTTTTTTATGGCGGGTTTGGAGCAGTGGCTTCTTCCTTGCTTAGCGGCCTTTCAGGTTATGTCAATATAGGACACATTTTACTGTGGATATAGACACTTTTGTTCCTGTTTCCTCCAGCATCTTCACAAGGTCCTTTGCTGTTGTTCTGGGATTGATTTGCACTTTTCACACCAAAGTACATTCATCTCTAGGAGACAGAACACGTCTCCTTCCTGAGCGGTATGGCGGCTGCATGGTCCCATGGTGTTTATACTTGCGTACTTTTGCCTGTACAGATGAACGTGGTATCTTCAGGCATTTAGAGGTCTTGTGGGCTTTTTTTCTGATGTCTTGGCTGATTTCTCTTGATTTTCCCATGATGTCAAGCAAAGAGGCACTGAGTTTGAAGGTTGGCCATGAAATACATCCACATGTACACCTCCAATGGACTCAAATGATGTCAATTTGCCTTCCAGAAGCTTATAAAGCCATGACATAATTTTCTGGAATTTTCCAAGCTGTTTAAAGGCACAGTCAAAGTAGTGTATGTAAACTTCTGACCCACTGGAATTGTGATACAGTGAATTATTGTAACGGCGTTCGTCTGTTGAAGGAGAAGCGGACCAAAATGCAGAGTGGTGGTTACTCATGTTCTTTAATGAAGAAACGACGATACATGAAATAACTATATATATACAAAAAACAACAAACGAACGCCGTTACAGAATCACCCACCACACACGGACCGAGTGGCGTGGTAACAGGCAGCGACAGCAGGAGCAGCGAAAGGAGGATGAATTATTCGGAGAATGGACATGGGAAGACGTGTTGGATGGCAAAGGTTGTTACACTTGGGAGGAGATACTGGCCGGAAGAGATCGCCTCCCATGGGAACAGGTGGAGGCACTTAGGAGAGCAGAGGCAGCCGGAGATAGGAGACGACGATACGAGGGAACACTTTTGGCAAGGAAGCCCGAAAAGCAGCCCCAAAAATGTATTGGGGGCTCAGGGGGCTTACAGGGAGTATGGCTATGCCAGGTAGGAGACCTGCGCAAACTCCCTGTGCTTACCAGGGGGCTAGAGAGACCGGGCAGGCACCATGTTATGCTATGGAGCGCACGTTATTTCCAGTGCGGGTGCATAGCCCGGGGCGGTTCATACCAGCTCTTCGTATTGGCCGGGCTAGAGTGGGCATCGAGCCAGGTAAGGTTGGGCAGGCTCGGTGCTCAAGAGCTCCAGTGCGCCTGCACGGTTCGGTTTATCCAGAGCCACCTCCACACACCAGTCCTCCGGTAGCAGCTCCCCGCACCAGGCTTCCTGGGCATGTCCTCGATCCAGTACCACCAGTTCCAGCACCACGCACCAGGCCTTCAGTGCGCCTCGCCTGTTCAGCACAGCCAGAGCCATCCTTCTCTCTAGCGCTGTCGGAGTCTCCCGCCTGTTCAGCGCTTCCAGAGCATTCCTCCTCTACAGCGCTGCCGGAGCCTTCTGCCTGTTCGGAGCAGCCTGAACTGCCAGACTGCATGGAGCAGCCAGAGCTGCCAGTCTGCATGGAGCAGCCAGAGCTGTCAATCTGCATGGAGCAGCCAGAGCTGCCAATCTACATGGAGCAGCCAGAGCTGCCAATCTGCATGGAGCAGCCAGAGCTGCCAGTCTACATGGAGCAGCCCGAGCTGTCAGTCTGCATGGAGCAGCCAGAGCAGCTAGATCCGCCAGTCAACCATAATCTTCCAGATCTGCCAGTCAACCAGATTCTTCCAGATCCGCCAGCCAGCCAGGATCTGCCGGAGCCAACTACCTGCCTGAGCTTCATCTCAGTACTGAGCTTCCTCTCAGTACTGGGCTTCCTCTCAGTACTGGGCTTTCCCTCAGTCCTGGGCTTTCCCTCAGTCCCGGGCTTCCCCTCAGTCCCGGGCTTCCCCTCAGTCCCGAGCTGCCCCTCAGTCCCGATTTGCCCCCCAGTCCCGAGCTGCCTCTCAGTCCCGAGCTTCCCCTCAGTCCCGAGCTGCCCATCAGTCCAGTGGGGTTCTGGGTGAGGACTATTAGGCCATGGTCGGCGGCGAGGGTGGATTATCCCAGGACGCGAGGGGGAGGAACTATGACATTATTGGAGTGGGGTCCACGTCCCGAGCCAGAGCCGCCACCATGGACAGACGCCCACCCGAACCCTCCCTATGGTTTTGAGGTGCGTCCGGGAGTCCGCACCTTAGGGGGGGTTCTGTCACGCCTTGGTCTTAGTATTTTGTGTTTTCCTTAATTATTTGTTCAGGCCAGGGTGTGACATGGGTTTATTGTGTTGTCTTATTGGGGTTTTTGTAGGCATTGGGATTGTGGTTGATTAGGGGTGTGTCTAGCATAGGCTTGGCTGCCTGAGGCGGTTCTCAATCAGGTGATTCTCGTTGTCTCTGATTGGGAACCATATTTAGGTAGCCTGGGTTTCACTGTGTATTTCGTGGGTGATTGTTCCTGTCTCTGTGTAGTTGTATACCAGACAGGCTGTATAGGTTTTCACGTTTCGTTTGTTTTTGTTTTTTGTATATTACGTTATTTCATGTATCGTCATTAGTTTCATTAAAGAAAATTAGTAATCACCACGCTGCATTTTGGTCCGACTCTCTTTCGACAAACGAACGCCGTTACAATTATAAGTGAAATAATATGTCTGTAAACAAATGTTGGGAAAATTACTTGTGTCATGCACAAAGTAGATGTCCTAACCGACTTGGCAAAACTATAGTTTGTTAAAAATAAATTGAAAAACAAGTTCTAATGACTTCAACCTAAGCATATGTAAAATTCCGACTTCAACTGTACATATATACATACATATACATATATACATACTGGTTTACTTTCTAGTATTTAAGTGTTCAGTTAGATTACATAGCTACCTCAATCATTATTTCAAATCATTTCAGTGACTTCACAGCAATTTCTAGCTAGCTAGCTAGCTAACGAAATATAGCTAGCTAGCAGGCGAAGCTAAATGATACAGGCACATCTCATAGTCACGTCATGGGATTTGTAAATTAAAGAGAGTGTTTGCCATGACATAGACAGACCAGCTGAATCCAGGTGAAAGCTATGATCCCTTATTGATGTCACTTGGTAAATCGGTGTAAATAAATGGGAGGAGACAGGTTAAAGTAAGATTTTAAGCCTTGAAATAACTGAGACATGGGATTGTGTATGTGTGCCATTCAGAGGGTGAAGGGGCAGGACAAAATATTTAAGTGACATTGTACGGGATATTGTAGGTTTGAGTGTGTCAAGAACTGCAATGCGGCTTTGTTTTTCATGCTCAACATTTTGTGTGTATAAAGAATGGTCCACCACCTAAAGGAGATCCAGCCAGCTTGACACAACTGTGGGATGCATTGGAGTCAACATGGGCCAGCATCCCTATGGAACGCTTTCGACACATCGTACAATTAGTCCATACCCTGATGAATTGAGGCTGTTCTGTGTGCAAAATGGGGTAGCAATTTATAGGAAGATGTTGCTAATGTTTCGTACACTCAGTGTAATAATACATATCGAATGGAGTGTCCCATCTCCCCATTTACAGTATTTCTGGCCTTATCCAGATATTGTGTTAAAGTCATTTCCTAAAAGACATGCCAACTTTAGTGTTTTTTAAATTGTGTTTATTTAACCTTTATTTAACTAGGCAAGTCAGTTAAGAACAAATCCTCATGCTCCCCATATTGGCTTGAGAACTTCCTTTCACTTCCTTTCAGGAGAATACTATGAGGTGCTCCCCCCCAGACTCTCTTTTACCAGTAGGGGAAATGGAAGACAAGCAATGCGTCTCTGCCTAGAACATGTCTGCAAATGGATGGAATGACCTTCCTCTGCCCCACTGTAATAGCAAAGCATCATTAGCTTAGAGTGGCTTCCCCAGCCATATGTTTCAATAATGACTTTTTAGCCTATTCAAGGCCACATATTATCTGTGGTCTGCCTGAAACCACTCGGAATACTTACATCAACATTTGGACATAGAAAAGGGCCCGAAGGGGGCTCCCGAAAGGCTTCGGAATGCAGGAGAAATTCCATTCCCTGGTCGGTTCATCACCTTTTTTTCTGGTTACCTTACCTCAAACTATCAGTGGGTCCAGAGCGGCTATTGATTATGGTGGAAGGTAGAAAACGCTAAAGCTTATCATGACTGCAGTTCTGGGTCAGGGCTCGGCTGCAGTCTGGCAACAGTCTCTCTGCCTTGTGAGTGACACATTATTTCCACAGTACCTCCCCACACCACCCCATCAGCCCCAACCCATCTCCCTCCACCAGTCTATTTTCTGCCTGGCTAAGCTTATGAAACTGCATATATGCTGTCTGATTCCTGTCATAAGCCGTTCCCACGAAAGGCCAAAACAATGAAAACACATGAGAGTATTAGATGTTGGGATTGTGGTGGAAAGACACCATACAGTACATTTCACACGTAAAAAAACAAAACAATGTACGGTCTGTTTAGATCATAGTGTATGCGTATTAAACTAGCTGAGATGTCTTTGACGGTGTCTTTATCTTGACACCGTCTTGTGATGTTTTTACTACACAAATAGTGAAATATGGTTGCATGTATAAACATTGACTCAGAACCATATTCAAAACACCATGCAGTCAAGAGGTTATACATTTTTCAATTAAAGTAATTTCAAAGTTACACATGCAGCACAACCCAAAATAATGTGTCCATTGTGGACATTTCATTAGCTGGCAAATGACCTCTATGCCTCCTTGAATTTGGAGTTTTAGCCATTTTGAATTTCAGTCTTCCTCCTGCATAAAAATGACTGCATAAGAAACAAAAGCTAATAAAAATGCAGCATGGAAATAAGCAAGTGGTGTAACGTGGCAACAAATCAGAACTAACAAGCAAAATCTCCTCCTTTCAAACCAGGAAGGAATCACTTCACCTCAGGCCATGCTGCGTTTCGACCTTATTGCAGTCGACGTATTGTAAATAGAATAATACACATATTCATTGGGCCCGGACAACACATCTCTATGTATTATGTTTATTTGTTTCGCTTCAGTATTTATTTTATTTTTTATTTAACCTTTATTTAACTAGGCAAGTCGTTTTAAGAACAAATTCTTATTTACAATGACGGCCTACCAAAAGGCAAAAAGGCTTCCTGCGGGGACTGGGACTGGGAATAAAAATAAAACATTGAATAAAAATATAGTATGCTCTGGAGTTACACTTATCTTTTACCTCAGACCGTGTTCGTGGTCAGGCTGCTTGGAGGAGGATGCCAACAGACCCAATCATATCATAACTTCCAAACTACATAATGGAAATGTTTTCTGAGGACTATTTCTGTCTTTAATGAAGCCCTTTTGTGGTGATAAATTCATTCCGATTGGCTGGGCCTGGCTCCCCAGTGGGTGGGCCTGGCTCCCCAGTGGGTGGGCCTGGCTCCCCAGTGGGTGGGCCTATGCCCTCCCAGGAACACCCTTGGCTGCGCCCCTGCACAGTCATGTGAAATCCATAGATTAGGGCCTAATTCGTTTATTTCAATTGACTGATTTCCTTATATGAACTGTAACTCAGACAACTATTTGAAATTGTTGCATGTTGCGTTTACATTTCTGTTCAGTATAAATAGTGCTGTCTGACCATACCGTCTGCACATACTCCTAAGAGTGCTACACAACTTTCACTGTGGAATTAATAGTACCAGAACTGTACTCTCAAAGTTATATCAAAGTTTGGTCAGTATGGTGTTGGTTGGAAAGGAAATACAATTGTTCATTTTCTCCTCGTGAGAGAGCTAGATCTTTGGTATGTTATTAATCTGATAGATTATTATGGGCCTTGACAGAATTTCAAGTATCATCATGCCAAGTTATCAATTTGGCAACATTTGGCCTAATGACGTGTTTCAAATATATTGTTATTTCAGGACAAACTGTGCATAAACAATTAGCTGATTCTTGAATGGCTCATAATCTTTGTATTGTAAGCATATCAGTGTGTACAGGTCCATGTGTCTGTACTTTATGCAAGTCCGAGTGCATCTAAGTTTAAGAGTCATTCTAAATGCTCAATACAACAACTGGCTGGTGCTTATTCAACTCCAGTCTTATTTGTTCTACCATGTACAGGAATCTCCAACCAGTGCTCCACAATACATATTTAATCCCTTTGAAATATCCCAAAGCAAATCAGCAATTAGAGCCTAAGCTGGCTTGTAAAATCAATTAGGAATAGCGTTGGTGCCACAGGTAATAATAACTCTGTCTGACTCTTCCCTACTTGGACTCACTTCACTGATTGAAGCTAATATGGCAGTCTATAATCTGGTGGAGTCATTCATCCAATTTATGTCAAATCTGAAATCTCCGATCTCGGGGGAAGGAGGGGATATACGGAAACAGCCCCAATGTCACAGTTGGAATGGTAATGGAGACTCTCGTTAAGCTAGTCCAAGGATGGGGTCACGCAGAATCGAGTTTCAATTGACTGCTTCTAAATGTGCTCTCCGTAAGGTTTCGTTATGTTAGGGATTCCTTGGAGTGTGGAGGAAGAAGGCACAGCGTCACTTTGAACCTCAGTAGGCCAAACTTTTTTTGGCTCGGATCCTCACAAACTTCTACAGATGCACCATTGAGAGCATCCTGTCGGACCTTGGCCACTCGAGCCATGGCCTGTTCACCCCGCTAGATAGGTAGAGACAGTACAGGTGCATCAAAGTCGGGACAGAGAGACTGAAAAACAGCTTCTATCTCCAGGCCATCAGACTTTAAACAGTCACCACTATCTGGCCTCCGCCCAGGTTTTTCCAGAAATCCTTGTTTTTTTGTTTGTTTTTTGTTAGTTTTTTTGTCATTTTTTCTTTCTTTCATTTTTTACCCCTTTTTCTTCCCAATTTTGTGGTATCCAATTATTTTTAGTAGCTACTATCTTGTCTCATCGCTACAACTCCCATACGGGCTCAGGAGAGACGAAGGTTGAATGTCATGCGTCCTCCGATACACAACCAAACCAAGCCGCACTGCTTCTTAACACAGCGCACATCCAGCCAGCCGCACCAATGTGTCGGAGGAGACACACCGTGCACTTGGTTAGCGCGCACTGCGCCCGGCCTGCCACAGGAGTCGCTGGTGCGCGATGAGACAAGGACATCCCTACCGGCCAAGCCCTCCCTAACCCGGACGACGCTAGGCCAATTGTGCGTCGCCCCACGACCTCCCGGTCGCGGCCGGTTACGACAGGGCCTGGGCGTGAACCCAGAGTCTCTGATGGCACATCTGGCTCTGCAGTACAGCTCCCTTAACCACTGCGCCACCCGGGAGGCCTTGAAATCCTTGTTGAACGATTACAAGATTCTCTGCTTATTTCCTTACGAACCTGGGCATTTTCAGAAAGTTACCCAGAACCCTGGTTTTCATTGTATTTCCCATATATCTGAGAACAGAGCAAAACAACAGATGCTGCTAGGTGAGGGTGGAGAGATCAGTGAGGGAAATCCAGGGCAACATCTGTACCGTGAAAGGCGGCATGTACTTATTCATCAATATCTTTCTGTGGCACAGGGCCTCGCCAGCAGATTCTCCCCAGGTGTGTCTAATAGGTTTGGACAATACTACATGTCCAAGCTTAGCTAAAGTTATGCGAACAGACAGTCTGCTTGCGTTGCGTTACATGACTAATTGAACAGTTGGTGCGAGTTGCTTTGCCATAGAAAATTATTGATTCCTACATTGTTTGGGGGAAAGTGTTTATTGTTTGTTTTATCACCTTATTCAGCTATATTGATTTAAACAGCCACTAGTTATGTCATAAATGAAGACAAAAGTACCAGTATGGACACAACCTCTAACCCTTTTGTAAGTTCTACAACCCTGCTGATCATTGAATGTGGGTGAAAGCAGCTGGCACATAATGCCTTTTATAGAGCTGTTTCGGGTCGACTCCTCAATGGCAAAACAGTTCAGCGCAAGACACCGGACTCTTTTTTTACTCTCTCTCTCTTTCTCTCTCCAAGGTCAGAAGGTCTCTGTTGGCTCATGGCTCATTCAGCCAGGAGCAGTAATTATACTGTGTGTTCATGGATCATCATGGATCATCCAGAGGTACACTCCAGCTTTAGGTGCCCTTTACTCACCTTGCATCACATACATTTTACACCAATTTGACAATTTAGAAAGCTGCAGTTGGGCTATGGGGGGAGTTGTACGTTTGTTAATATGTAAATACCGAGAAAATTTCACCTTGTCAGTGTGGATTGTGAGACTAGCTCAGGAATGACAAACGAGGGCATGGTCCTTTGGGGTAGTGGTCAGCCTCTGGTGGATATTTTTCTTAAAGCTCTGTGGAACTGATCACCAATGTTAAAATGGGAGAATGGAAATAGCAGTGGCAAGAGGCTACCAGCACGATGCAAATACAAAATGTAAAATAGGAAACAGGACAAAAAACAAAGAAGAATGGAATTTGCTGGAACATGCACCCTCAATAATTTATATAATAATAAGGTGGGTGCTTACATTTGTCTTTTTTCACACATATGCAAGTGCAAATTCCTTTTTTTTTGCATATCCCCCCTACTGAAACACCCGCGGAGAGTGGGGTCAGAGCCAGAAATCAGCCATTATTGATGTCAACCCTGGTGCAATTAGGTTTAAGTGCCTTGCTCAAGGGCACATCAGCAGATTTTTCACCTAGTCTAAGATTTTTCACCTAGTCTGCTCAGGGATTTGAAACAGCAACCTTTCGGTTATTGGCTCAACGCTCCTAACCGCTAGGCTACCTGCATTTTGAGGTATTATCAATCATTATGATTCATGCAAGGTGAATGTGTGCGTGTGTGTGTGTGTCTGTGTGTGCTGTGGTGGAATAGGTTCATACTGAGATCAGTGGAGGACCTAAAGTTCAGTGAGTACTGCTGCAAATTGTCACTGCTGCACATTACAGGAGATACAGCCTTCATTCTTCAATGGGGCAGATTGAGTTGAACATGCAAATGTGCCCAGTCAAGCAAAACTATTTTAACCTCAATAGGAAACTCCAGATTTATGGAACAGCCAGAACTTTTTATTCTCCTGAAAATAAAGTAACATATGTCCAGTTTGTGCTCAGAATGTGAAACCCTGGCCTAGCCAAGAAAGATGAAAAAGTTTGAACATTTATGGGTGGCTGGGGAAAACGCTAGTGGTTTGAGACAAATGTGTCAATATCAGGGCAAATGACAGATTCCCTCAGGAGTATCTCAATGTCAGATCTGACAAAATCATGCAGTGTATTGTACTGTGTTTGTCATGAGCTTTTAGACTATCGGGCAGACCAACACAATTCTCATACAAAAGGAAGTAAATGTTACAGGAATATAATGTTGTTATACGGGTCCGGTATTGTATTTTCTGAAAGGACACACCAATTGCATGTTACATAGAACAACAATGGCGAGCAGTGGATATAAGAAAAGTGGGCTACATAAATTCAGTGTGACAGGCAATACAAAAGGTACTCATCACTCCCATTGTGTTGTTTTCTGGGTCCCATATTGATGTTAGTCTACTGTCTACTGAGATTACTATTGGCATGGATTGTGTTTTGCGGACAAAATGGTACAGGATGAGTTTTAACCACAGTAGAGGTGCTGCTCTTGTTTATGGAATACGAATCAGGTAGCGAAGCTACAATGGAAGATGACTTTCAAATCTCATTTACCAGATAAGGAGACCACTAATGCACCCAAATATCAGCAGTGTGACTGGAACTCACAGGGCAATTTGCTCAGCAAAAAGCTTATTTGGCCACACAGACATGGGGAAATGCTTTGAATCAATCAATCAATCAAATCAAATCAAATCGAACTTTATTGGTCGCATACACAGATTTGCAAGTGTTATGACAGGTGCAGCGAAATGCTTGTGTTACTATCTCCAACAATGCATTCAAATGTCTCCCAAATACATTACGAATAAACAAATAATAAAAACAATCTTAACAACAAATCAAGAAATAACAATCCAAGTCTACATTCGAGTGAGCATGTGTTAGAATATAGACACGTGGTGTGGATAGACAGTATATCATTTGGAAAATAAAATTATATGTACAGTAGTAGGTATTATATTAGAATGAACTGAAAAAAAAAATATATATATATACAGTTGAAGTCTGAAGTTTACATACACCTTAGCCAAATACATTTAAACTCAGTTTTTCACAATTCCTGACATTTAATCCTACTCAGAATTCCCTGTCATAGGTCAGTTAGGATCACCACTTTATTTTAAGAATGTGAAATGTCAGACTAATAGTAGAGAGAATGGTTTATTTAAGCTTTAATATCTTTCATCACATTCCCAGTGGGTCAGAAGTTTACATATACTCAGTTAGTATTTGGTAGCATTGCCTTTAAATTGTTTAACTTGGGTCAAACGTTTTGGGTAGCCTTCCACAAGCTTCCCACAATAAGTTGGGTGAATTTTGTCCCATTCCTCCTGACAGAGCTTGTGTAACTGAGTCAGGTTTGTAGGCCTCCTTGCTTGCACAAACCATTTTAGTTCTGCCCACAAATGTTCTATGGGATTGAGGCCAGGGCTTTGTGATTGCCACTCCAATACCTTGACTTTGTTGTCCGTAAGCCATTTTGCCACAACTTTGGAAGTATGCTTGGGGTCATTGTCCATTTGGAAGACCCATTTACGACCAAGCTTTAACTTCCTGACTGATGTCGTGAGATGTTGCTTCAATATATTCACATCATTTTCCTCCCTCACGATGCCATCTATTTTGTGAAGTGCACTAGTCCCTCCTGCAGCAAAGCACCCCCACAACATGATGCTGTTTCCTCCAGCATCTTCACAAGGTCCTTTGCTGTTGTTCTGGGATTGATTTACACTTTCTGCACAATAATACGTTAATCTCTAGGAGACAGAACGTCAGAACGTCTCCTTCCTGAGCGGTATGACGGCTGCGTGGTCCCCTGGTGTTTATACTTGCATACTATTGTTTGTACAAATGAACGTGGTACCATCAGGCGTTTGGAAATTGCTCCCAAGGATGAACCAGACTTGAAACGCTCAAAAAAAAAATCTGAGGTCTTGGCTGATTTCTCTTGATTTTCCCAAGTTTGAAGGTAGACCTTGAAATACATCCACAGGTACAACTCCAATTGACTCAAATTATGTCAATTAGCCTATCAGAAGCTTCTAAAGCCATGACATAATTTTCTGGATTTTTTCAAGCTGTTTAAAGGCACAGTCAACTTAATGTATGTACATTTATGACACACTGGAATTGTGATACAATTTAATAATCTGTCTGTAAACAATTGTTAGAAACATTACTTGTGTCATGCACAAAGTAGATGTCCTAACCGACATGCCAAAACTATAGTTTGTTAACAAAAAAATGTGTGGAGTGGTATTATTATTATTATATTATTATATTATTATTATTATACTGTAGAGTGATGGGAGTGCTGCATCAGATGACCTTGCTTCCAGAATCACCTGACCTCAAACCAAGTGAGATGGTTTGGGGTGAGTTGGACCACAGAGTGAAGTAAAAACAGCCAACAAGTTGTCAGGATATGTGGGAACTCCTTCAAGACTGTTGGAAAAGCATTCCAGGTGAAGCTGGTTAAGAGAATGTCAAGAGTGTGCAAAGCTGTCATCAAGGCAAAGGGTGGCTACTTTGAAGAATCTCAAATATAAAATATATTTAGATTTGTTTAACACTTTTTTGCTTTGTGTTATTTCATCGTTTTGATGTCTTCACTATTACTCTACATTGTAGAAAATAGTAAAAATAAAGAAAAACCCTGGAATGAGTAGGTGTGTCTAAACCTTTGACTGGTACTGTATATACTAGGGATGCACGATATATCAGTGGACATATCGTAATCGGATGATATTAGCTAAAAATGCCAACATCGGTATTGGTCAAAGTCTAGTTTAACGCCCAATGTGTTAAAAAGATGTCAAAGGTGACGTGCATACCTATATAACGAAGGTACACAAATGTTCGCGCTATACGTGCAACACAGCATTCCTGAACTAGCCCACAATGTCTGCTGTCTGGATCGAGCAGTCAACAAGTCGAAATTTCAGCAAGACAAATCAAAGGCGAAATCTATTTAAGTCAAGATAATTTAATTCATTGCCCTTGACAAGCAACCGTTCTCTGTCGTGGGTGATGTTGGCTTTCGCCGACTGGTCGAACACCGGTATACACTACCAAGTGTGCTATTTTTCCGATATTGCCTCACCGGAGTTATACAGCAATAGTGTCACTGCTATTAGCTTCACGACATACATACTATGGAACGCAGTTTGAGTCTTTGCGTGTCAAAAAAGATACATCAGCACTGTCAAAGCTAAACAAAGAAATGAGGAATCAAGCAAACACCGGCCACAGACGATGTGTTTACAATACCACATTGGTAATAAAGCATCATTTGTTCGACCGCAACATCTGGAGTAGCTAGTTTTAGCTTGGTACCTAGCTAGCACCAATACAACCAGCCTGAAAACAATGACCAGTTAAAACTGCAGTCATTTTCATTATTCTTAGCAATGATTTAGGAATCCTTGTGAGTAAGTATTAGATAGGTTACCACTTGTTGTTCGCCTATTGAACTTCAGTTCATGAAAATAAATAGCTAGTCAGCTACTTTATCCTGTTGCCCAAAGCTAACGTTATAAGCAGCCAGCTAGCTTCATCTGACTAGTGAGGCTCGACTCGACCGGGTTATGTGTTGAATTTGCGGTTTGCCTTCAAAATAAAAGCATGTCATTGACAGTAATGGAAATGAATACAAAAAGTAAAATTATGCCATACTTTTATTTTGAAGGCTAACCGCAAAGTCCACTATTGTGGCTAGTCCTTAGTGTTATTTGACGTGTATCGTTTTTGACATGTAAAGACCCAAACAGCGTTTCATAGAAATCCTGGTTGAGAATGAAACAACTGAACAAATGAACAATGAAACAGCACAGCAAGTAAGTGAAAGAAATAGGTTTTGATTAGGTTTTACTGTTCATGGGGACATACGTAAATGCTAAAAAAATAACTTTTTGGTCAGTGTGGTGTGTATGTGTAACCTTTATTTTACTAGATATGTAAGTTAAGAACAAATTCTTATTTACCATGACAGCCCGGACAACGCTGGGCCACTTGTGTGCCGCCTTATGGGACTCTCAATCACGAGCGGATGTGATACAGATCACATCTGTATCCATGTGATACGACCGGATGACCCGACGTGATACAGATGAGATGCAGTGCCTTAGAGCGCTGAGTCAATGTGTGTGTGTAAATGATTTAACTGTACTAGAATGCTTAAAAGGCTGCACATTTTTTTTAAATATCGGTATTGTTTTTTTTTGGGCAAGGAATATATCGGATATCGGTATCGGACAAAAATGTCATATCGGTGCATCACTAGTATATACACAGTGAGTAAACAACATTATATATAAACAGAATATGAGGTGACCATGAGGTGAGGTGAACATCTAATGGCATTCAGGAATCAATGTGCTACACAGCTGCGGGTCGATGTCAGGCGTTTACATAGTTTGTTCGGGGTCGGCGCAGCGCACGGTTCTACAAAAATCACGGGGGCTCTTCTAATGCCGAAGTGTCAGAGCGGAACAAGCTGAGAAATAATTAGCACAAACAAAACGGCAAAACAAAAATCGCAACATTAGGAAATCAACTGTTAAGGAACATCTGAGACCGAAGCAAGCTGCTACCCGAGCATATGCTCCTCCGGTGTTGAGAACACTGCTCAATCTTCAGCCAGGCAAAGAAAATAGTATATTTATAGCCATAGTCTCAACTCACTTCAACTTCACTGGTTCCTCAAGATGTGCAGTGATTGTACAATTTCTAATGCCCTCGCCAACAAGGGAGAGGGGTCTCATTGACATCATGGAGACATAGAGCATGTCAACCATGCAACATTGGCTTAAATCAACTTTAATCAACCCCTGTGAAGTGGTTTTGTCATATGGACAACTTTGAAATAGAAATGGGATGATGTGAACTCTTGGTGGATATGTCCTGATGTCTAATGCGATATACAGTGCCTTCAAAAAGTATTCATACCCCTTGACTTATTCCACGTTTTTTTGTGTTACAGCCTGAATTCAAAACCGATGAAATTGATTTTTGTTTCACCCATCTACACACAATACCACATAATGACTAAGTGAAAACAGGTAATTCTTTTTTTGTGCAAATGTGTGTAAAATGAAATACAAAAACATCTCATTTAAATACACTACTGTTCAACGGTTTGGGCTCACTTAGAAATGTCCTTGTTTTGGAAAGAGAAGCACATTCTTTTGTCCATTAAATTAAAATCAAATTGATCAGAAATACAGTGTAGATTGTTAATGTTGTAAATGACTATTGTAGCTGGAAAAGGCTGATTTTAATTTAATATCTACACAGGCGTACAGAGGCCCATTATCAGAAACCATCGCTCCTATGTTCCAATGGCACGTTGTGTTAGCTAATCCAAGTTTATAATTTTAAAAGGCTAATTGATCATTAGAAACCCATTTTGCATTTATGTCAGCAGAGCTGAAAACTGTTCTGATTAAAGAAGCAATAAAACTGTCATTCTTTAGACTGGTTGAGTAACTGGAGCATCAGCATTTGTGGGTTCGACTACAGGCTCAAAATGGCCAGAAACAAAGTACATTCTTCTGAAACTCGTCATTTTAGCTAACATTTCCCTAGCCTAATTGTCACCAAATATCCAAAAGGGAGATTCAGTGAAAACAAACATCTGACATTGATGTATCTAGACCCACGTGTCTCAAAGCAGCACTATGGCGCTGTCCCAATCAAAACGGTGCTGAAATGATCATCTAGGTACGGTTGGATATGACTTAGGGAGTTTCAGTATAAGCAATAATTTGATACATGCCTTCAACTGCATTAGCCTACTTTATTCCAACTATTTTCATCATTCAGTTGATCATAACTAAGGTGAGTTTCTGTCTCTGTCGGCTCTTTCTAGGCCCAATGGCTGTTTCCTTGTCTCCTCACCCCGCCAAGTTGTTTATCAACACCAGTTTAAAGAAAATTACCAATCTGCTGCTGCGTATGTTGTGTATATTGTGGAATTGTATTGGTGCGACATTGGGAGAAAATATTGTAATTTCCCGGGTCTTGTCATTATATTTTTGGAGGAAATGTGAAAAGTGATCCCGGACAGTCCATGCAACTTATGTGACTTTTTAAGCAAAATTTTACTCCGGAACTTATTTAGGCTTGCCATAACAAAGGGGATGAATACTTATTGACTCGAGACATTTGAGCTTTTCATTTTTTATTAATTAGTAAAAATAATTTTTATTTGATATTATGGAGAATTGTTTGTAGGCCAGTGCCAAAATATCTAAATGTAATCAATTTTAAATGCAGGCTGTAACACAACAAAATGTGGAAAAAGACAAGGGGTGTGAATACTTCCTGAAGGCACTGTAGGCTAAGCCTACAGTCATAAGAAAATGCAAGACGTGATGTGAACTTCAACCGTTGGTGTTAATGAACTAAAAACAACCTCATGTTTCTGTTAACCCATTACAGTCTAAGCCCTGTCTAAACTTGGGGGGTTGCTAGAGCAAAATAATGTTTGTGAGAGTCTCGTGTTTCCAAGGAGGGGTAATATTAGTGTGTATCCCAAACTGTTGGGATGCTACAGACAGAAGTTGGCATACTGGCTGTACCGACTTCAGACGAGTCCAAAGACGCTTGCGGGGGGTTGTAGAGCAAAACGGAGAACACCATCGTGTTTGGGAGAGTCTCTTCTTTCCATAGAGTTTTGTAGGCCAAACTGTTCGGACACTACAGATGATTTTGTGAGTAGATGGATTTTCGGGAGGTCTCATGGTCTGACAAACGCCGCTCTAGTTCTGTTACCTTTTACAGAAGATGCAAAAGTGCGACATTGGCAGATGTGGTGGATTGAGACGTATCCGATACAAAAACAACAGATATGTAGCTTAAACTGACATATCTGTATGTTTTTTTAAATTATTATCATGCTAATTAGATTTCCACGGGGGCACGGACATCGACTCTAGGGGGGTTTAACCATGATTTTGAGCTTCCATGAAACAGACATATTCATGATAATGTTTATGGCCCCATGCTATACACTGAGTGTATCAAACATTAAGAACACCTGCTCTTTCCATGACATAGACTGACAAGGTGAATCCAAGTGAAAGCTATGATCCCTTATTGATTTTTAGTCTGGAAACAATTGAGATATGGATTGTGTATGTGTGCGGTTCAGAGGGTGAATGGACAAGACAAAATAATTGAGTTCCTTTAAACCAGGGGTGTCAAACTCATTTCGCATCGTGGGCCACATACGGCCTAGGGAGATGTCAAGTGGGCCGGACCATTAAAATTATACCATACTCTGCTATAAATAACCAAAATATCATGTCTTTCCTTTGTTTTGGTGTAAAGAAGCACAAGAACATTAGGAAAATATTGAAATTTAATGAACTATCCTTTTACAAAACATTTCATGAAACACCTCATATACCGTTTCATGTCCGCATCAGGTCTGGTCACACACACATCTCTCAGACAGGGGAAATGAGCAGGGTTGCCATTTGCCAGTTGCATCTCCCACAAAGTCAGCTTCAACTTAAATGCATGTATGTTGTCAGAAAACTGTGTGGCAACTTTTTTGCGGCCTTGCAACATTTTGTTCAGATTGTTCAAGTGTTCAGTAATATCAACCAAGAATGCAAGGTCCCGTAGCCATTCCTGAGATTGTAATTCCAACACCGGTTTTCCTTTTTTTCTCCATGAACTGTCCGATTTCCTCTCGTAGATCAAAGAAATGCCTCAGCACAGCGCCTCGGCTTAACCATCTCACTTCAGTGTGGTATGGCAGGCTGTGGGTAATGTTGCTGTCGCTGAGAAGTTTGTCAAACTGACGATGGTTCAGACCTCTGGACCGGATGAAATTTACAGTGCGAACAACCACCTCCATGACGTGGTCCATTTTCAGCGACTTGCAACACAATGCCTCCTGGTGCAAAATACAGTGAAATGTCCAGAAACGATCTCCTCCATTAAGGGCTTGTACTTTGTCTTTGAACTTTGTCGCGACACCTGCTTTCTTTCCGACCATGGATGGCGCGCCGTCTGTAGCCAGGCTGACAGCGCGGGACCAGTCCACTCCAACTCTGTCCAATGCAGCAACAACAGAGCCGAAAATGTCCTCGGCTGTTGTGGTGTCCATCATTGGCACCAACTCAAGAAACTCTTCAGTAACAGTCAATGTCTCATCAACTCCTCGAATAAATATGGCCAGTTGGGCCACGTCTGTGATGTCAGTGCTCTCGTCAATTGCCACGGAAAATGCAATAAATGACTTGACTCTCTGTTTCAATTGACTGTCTAAATCTGCCGATAGTTCCGAAATCCTCTCTGCTATAGTATTCCTCGTCAGGCTAATATTGGCAAAAGCTTGTCGCTTCTCGGGACATACAAGTTCAGCCGCCTTCATCATGCATCGTTTAACAAAGTCACCGTCGGAATACGGCTTCGATGCTAATGCTATTTCGCTAGCAATTAGGTAGCTGGCTTTTACCGCTGCTTCACTGACTTCTCGGCTCTGGATGAAAGTTGACTGCTGTTTCCTCAGACCCGCCAGCAATTCGTTAATCTTATCTCTTCTCAGTTGTCCTTGCAAGCCGTCATATTTTTCGCTGTGATGAGTCTCGTAGTGGCGTCGAATATTATATTCCTTCAATACCGAAACTTGTTGCAAACACACCAAGCACAAAGGTTTTCCGTGCATCTCTGTAAATAAATAGGACGTGGTCCATTTTTCTTTGAAAATTCTACACTCCTTATCTACTTTTCTCCGTTTGGATAACGACATTTTGGCTAATGAGGGTGTAGCGGAGAGGTAGAGACCAAGGTATTAACAACGTCGTAACAAGCAGCAGATGGCGCATTGATACCGTCTGCTGTTTTCAGTCTGTCTCAGTGATGCGGCTTGTCTTCTAGTCTGATGGAAAGAGTGCGCCCCTTAGCGGATAATCCATGAATTGCAGCGAATTAAAAATATTAATTCCATGTCTTTTATGCATTTTTTCCACTTTCAAATTATCCTGCGGGCCTGATCGAACCTCCTTGGGGCCGGTTCCGGCCCGCGGGCCGTATGTTTGACACCCCTGCTTTAAACGGTGTATGGTAGTAGGTGCCAGGCACACCGGTTTGAGTGTGTCAAGAACTGCAATGCTGCTGGGTTTTTCACACTCAACAGTTTCCCATGTGTATCATGAATGGTCCATCACCCAAAGGACATCTAGCCAACTTGACATTGGAGTCAACATGGGCCAGCATCCCTGTGGAATGTTTTCGACACCTCGTCCATGCCACGAAGAATTGAGGCAGTTCTGAGGGCAAAAGGGTGCAACAATATTAGAATGTTTCGTTCACCCACACTTAATGTTTATCATCAAATTAATAAGAAAGGGAGGAATGTGAAAAGTTTTCAAAAAAGGGGCTAATGGCTTAACATTCATGCAGCACTTTAAGTCCAATCAAGATGTCTGATGGAGAAACTGCAGCTTCCTTCCTCTCAGGCCATATAACCCTTTCAAGCCCTAGTCTAAACTGAATTCATAGCTGTTATCTCAAGCCCTAGTCTAAACTGAATTCATGGCTGTCCTCTCAAGCCCTAGTCTAAACTGAATGCATGGCTGTCCTCTGATGCCCTAGTCTTAACTGAATGAATGGCTGTCCTCTCAAGCCCTAGTATTAACTGAATTGATGGCTGTCCTCTCAAGCCCTAGTATTAACTGAATTAATGGTTGTCCTCTCAAGCCCTAGTCTTAACTGAATTAATGTTTGTCATCTCAAGCCCTAGTCTAAAGTGAATTAATGGCTGTCCTCTCAAGCCCTAGTCTAAAGTGAATTAATGGCTGTCCTCTCAAGCCCTAGTCTAAACTGAATTAATGGCTGTCCTCTCAAGCCCTAGTCTAAACTGAATTAATGGCTGTCCTCTCAAGCCCTAGTCTAAACTGAATTAATGGCTGTCCTCTCAAGCCCTAGTATTAACTGAATTAATGGTTGTCCTCTCAAGCCCTAGTCTTAACTGAATTAATGTTTGTCCTCTCAAGCCCTAGTCTAAACTGAATTAATGGCTGTCCTCTCAAGCCCTAGTCTAAACTGAATTAATGGCTGTCCTCTCAAGCCCTAGTCTAAACTGAATTAATGGCTGTCCTTTCAAGCCCTAGTCTAAACTGAATTAATGGCTGTCCTCTCAAGCCATAGTCTAAACTGAATTAATGGCTGTCCTCTCAAGCCCTAGTCTTAACTGAATTCATGGCTGTCCTCTCAAGACCTAGTCTTAACTGAATTAATGGCTGTCCTCTCAAGCCCTAGTCTAAACTAAATGCATGGCTGTCCTCTCAAGCCCTAGTCTAAACTGAATGCATGGCTGTCCTCTCAAGCCCTAGTCTAAACTAAATGCATGGCTGTCCTCTCAAGCCCTAGTTTTAACTAAATGAATGGCTGTCCTCTCAAGCCCTAGTCTAAACTGAATTAATGGCTGTCCTCTCAAGCCCTAGTCTAAACTGAATTAATGGTTGTCCTCTCAAGCCTGAGTCTAAACTGAATGCATGGCTGTCCTCTCAAGCCCTAGTCTTAACTGAATTAATGGCTGTCCTCTCAAGCCCTAGTCTAAACTGAATTAATGGCTGTCCTCTCAAGCCCTAGTCTAAACTAAATGCATGGCTGTCCTCTCAAGCCCTATGTAACGGCGTTCTTCGTTTGTGGAAAGAGAGTCGGTCCGAAATGCAGCGTGGTTGTTACTCATGTTCTTTAATGAATGAAATGATGATACATGAAATAACTATACAATACAAAACAACAAACCTAATGAAACCTAATTACAGCCTATCTGGTGAAACTACACAGAGACAGGAACAATCACCCACAAAATCCAAAGCGAAACGCAGGCTACCAAAATATGGTTCCCAATCACAGACAACGAGAATCACCTGACTCTGATTGAGAATCGCCTCAGACAGCCAAGCCTATACAACACCCCTACTCAGCCGTAATCCCATTAATACAAAAACCCCAATACGAAATACAACAACATAAACCCATGTCACACCCTGGCCTGGCCAAATATATAACGAAAACACAAAATACAATGACCAAGGTGTGACACCCTAGTCTAAACTAAATGCATGGCTGTCCTCTCAAGCCCTAGTCTAAACTGAATTAATGGCTGTCCTCTCAAGCCCTAGTCTTAACTGAATTAATGGCTGTCCTCTCAAGCCCTAGTCTAAACTGAATTAATGGCTGTCTTCTCAAGCCCTAGTCTAAACTGAATTAATGGTTGTCCTCTCAAGCCTTAGTCTAAACTGAATGCAGGGCTGTCCTCTCAAGCCCGAGTCTAAACTAAATGCATGGCTGTCTTCTCAAGCCCTAGTCTTAACTGAATTAATGGCTGTCCTCTCAAGCCCTAGTATTAACTGAATTAATGGCTGTCCTCTCAAGCCCTAGTCTAAACTGAATGCATGGCTGTCCTCTCAAGCCCGAGTCTAAACTAAATGCATGGCTGTCCTCTCAAGCCCTAGTCTAAACTGAATTAATGGTTGTCCTCTCAAGCCTTAGTCTAAACTGAATGCATGGCTGTCCTCTCAAGCCCGAGTCTAAACTAAATGCATGGCTGTCCTCTCAAGCCCTAGTCTTAACTGAATTAATGGCTGTCCTCTCAAGCCCTAGTATTAACTGAATTAATGGCTGTCCTCTCAAGCCCGAGTCTAAACTAAATGCATGGCTGTCCTCTCAAGCCCTAGTATTAACTGAATTAATGGCTGTCCTCTCAAGCCCTAGTCTAAACTGAATGCATGGCTGTCCTCTCAAGCCCTAGTATTAACTGAATTAATGGCTGTCCTCTCAAGCCCTAGTCTAAACTGAATGCATGGCTGTCCTCTCAAGCCCTAGTCTTAACTGAATTAATGGCTGTCCTTTCAAGCCCTAGTATTAACTGAATTAATGGCTGTCCTCTCAAGCCCTAGTCTAAACTAAATGCATGGCTGTCCTCTCAAGCCCTAGTATTAACTGAATTAATGGCTGTCCTCTCAAGCCCGAGTCTAAACTAAATGCATGGCTGTCCTCTCAAGCCCTAGTATTAACTGAATTAATGGCTGTCCTCTCAAGCCCTAGTCTAAACTGAATGCATGGCTGTCCTCTCAAGCCCTAGTCTTAACTGAATTAATGGCTGTCCTTTCAAGCCCTAGTATTAACTGAATTAATGGCTGTCCTCTCAAGCCCTAGTCTTAACTGAATTAATGGCTGTCCTCTCAAGACCTAGTCTTAACTGAATTAATGGCTGTCCTCTCAAGCCCTAGTCTAAACTAAATGCATGGCTGTCCTCTCAAGCCCTAGTCTAAACTGAATGCATGGCTGTCCTCTCAAGCCCTAGTCTAAACTAAAGGCATGGCTGTCCTCTCAAGCCCTAGTTTTAACTAAATGAATGGCTGTCCTCTCAAGCCCTAGTCTAAACTGAATTAATGGCTGTCCTCTAAAGCCCTAGTCTAAACTGAATTAATGGTTGTCCTCTCAAGCCTGAGTCTAAACTAAATGCATGGCTGTCCTCTCAAGCCCTAGTATTAACTGAATTAATGGCTGTCCTCTCAAGCCCGAGTCTAAACTAAATGCATGGCTGTCCTCTCAAGCCCTAGTATTAACTGAATTAATGGCTGTCCTCTCAAGCCCTAGTCTAAACTGAATGCATGGCTGTCCTCTCAAGCCCTAGTCTTAACTGAATTAATGGCTGTCCTTTCAAGCCCTAGTATTAACTGAATTAATGGCTGTCCTCTCAAGCCCTAGTCTAAACTAAATGCATGGCTGTCCTCTCAAGCCCTAGTATTAACTGAATTAATGGCTGTCCTCTCAAGCCCGAGTCTAAACTAAATGCATGGCTGTCCTCTCAAGCCCTAGTATTAACTGAATTAATGGCTGTCCTCTCAAGCCCTAGTCTAAACTGAATGCATGGCTGTCCTCTCAAGCCCTAGTCTTAACTGAATTAATGGCTGTCCTTTCAAGCCCTAGTATTAACTGAATTAATGGCTGTCCTCTCAAGCCCTAGTCTTAACTGAATTAATGGCTGTCCTCTCAAGACCTAGTCTTAACTGAATTAATGGCTGTCCTCTCAAGCCCTAGTCTAAACTAAATGCATGGCTGTCCTCTCAAGCCCTAGTCTAAACTGAATGCATGGCTGTCCTCTCAAGCCCTAGTCTAAACTAAAGGCATGGCTGTCCTCTCAAGCCCTAGTTTTAACTAAATGAATGGCTGTCCTCTCAAGCCCTAGTCTAAACTGAATTAATGGCTGTCCTCTAAAGCCCTAGTCTAAACTGAATTAATGGTTGTCCTCTCAAGCCTGAGTCTAAACTGAATGCATGGCTGTCCTCTCAAGCCCTAGTCTTAACTGAATTAATGGCTGTCCTCTCAAGCCCTAGTCTAAACTGAATTAATGGCTGTCCTCTCAAGCCCTAGTCTAAACTAAATGCATGGCTGTCCTCTCAAGCCCTATGTAACGGCGTTCTTCGTTTGTGGAAAGAGAGTCGGTCCGAAATGCAGCGTGGTTGTTACTCATGTTCTTTAATGAATGAAATGATGATACATGAAATAACTATACAATACAAAACAACAAACCTAATGAAACCTAATTACAGCCTATCTGGTGAAACTACACAGAGATAGGAACAATCACCCACAAAATCCAAAGCGAAACGCAGGCTACCAAAATATGGTTCCCAATCACAGACAACGAGAATCACCTGACTCTGATTGAGAATCGCCTCAGACAGCCAAGCCTATACAACACCCCTACTCAGCCGTAATCCCATTAATACAAAAACCCCAATACGAAATACAACAACATAAACCCATGTCACACCCTGGCCTGGCCAAATATATAACGAAAACACAAAATACAATGACCAAGGTGTGACACCCTAGTCTAAACTAAATGCATGGCTGTCCTCTCAAGCCCTAGTCTAAACTGAATTAATGGCTGTCCTCTCAAGCCCTAGTCTTAACTGAATTAATGGCTGTCCTCTCAAGCCCTAGTCTAAACTGAATTAATGGCTGTCTTCTCAAGCCCTAGTCTAAACTGAATTAATGGTTGTCCTCTCAAGCCTTAGTCTAAACTGAATGCAGGGCTGTCCTCTCAAGCCCGAGTCTAAACTAAATGCATGGCTGTCTTCTCAAGCCCTAGTCTTAATTGAATTAATGGCTGTCCTCTCAAGCCCTAGTATTAACTGAATTAATGGCTGTCCTCTCAAGCCCTAGTCTAAACTGAATGCATGGCTGTCCTCTCAAGCCCGAGTCTAAACTAAATGCATGGCTGTCCTCTCAAGCCCTAGTCTAAACTGAATTAATGGTTGTCCTCTCAAGCCTTAGTCTAAACTGAATGCATGGCTGTCCTCTCAAGCCCGAGTCTAAACTAAATGCATGGCTGTCCTCTCAAGCCCTAGTCTTAACTGAATTAATGGCTGTCCTCTCAAGCCCTAGTATTAACTGAATTAATGGCTGTCCTCTCAAGCCCTAGTCTAAACTAAATGCATGGCTGTCCTCTCAAGCCCTAGTATTAACTGAATTAATGGCTGTCCTCTCAAGCCCGAGTCTAAACTAAATGCATGGCTGTCCTCTCAAGCCCTAGTATTAACTGAATTAATGGCTGTCCTCTCAAGCCCTAGTCTAAACTGAATGCATGGCTGTCCTCTCAAGCCCTAGTCTTAACTGAATTAATGGCTGTCCTTTCAAGCCCTAGTATTAACTGAATTAATGGCTGTCCTCTCAAGCCCTAGTCTTAACTGAATTAATGGCTGTCCTCTCAAGCCCTAGTCTAAACTAAATGCATGGCTGTCCTCTCAAGCCCTAGTCTAAACTGAATGCATGGCTGTCCTCTCAAGCCCTAGTCTAAACTAAAGGCATGGCTGTCCTCTCAAGCCCTAGTTTTAACTAAATGAATGGCTGTCCTCTCAAGCCCTAGTCTAAACTGAATTAATGGCTGTCCTCTAAAGCCCTAGTCTAAACTGAATTAATGGTTGTCCTCTCAAGCCCTAGTCTAAACTGAATGCATGGCTGTCCTCTCAAGCCCTAGTCTTAACTGAATTAATGGCTGTCCTCTCAAGCCCTAGTCTAAACTGAATTAATGGCTGTCCTCTCAAGCCCTAGTCTAAACTAAATGCATGGCTGTCCTCTCAAGCCCTATGTAACGGCGTTCTTCGTTTGTGGAAAGAGAGTCGGTCCGAAATGCAGCGTGGTTGTTACTCATGTTCTTTAATGAATGAAATGATGATACATGAAATAACTATACAATACAAAACAACAAACCTAATGAAACCTAATTACAGCCTATCTGGTGAAACTACACAGAGACAGGAACAATCACCCACAAAATCCAAAGCGAAACGCAGGCTACCAAAATACGGTTCCCAATCACAGACAACGAGAATCACCTGACTCTGATTGAGAATCGCCTCAGACAGCCAAGCCTATACAACACCCCTACTCAGTCGTAATCCCATTAATACAAAAACCCCAATACGAAATACAACAACATAAACCCATGTCACACCCTGGCCTGGCCAAATATATAACGAAAACACAAAATACAATGACCAAGGTGTGACACCCTAGTCTAAACTAAATGCATGGCTGTCCTCTCAAGCCCTAGTCTAAACTGAATTAATGGATGTCCTCTCAAGCCCTAGTCTTAACTGAATTAATGGCTGTCCTCTCAAGCCCTAGTCTAAACTGAATTAATGGCTGTCTTCTCAAGCCCTAGTCTAAACTGAATTAATGGTTGTCCTCTCAAGCCTTAGTCTAAACTGAATGCAGGGCTGTCCTCTCAAGCCCGAGTCTAAACTAAATGCATGGCTGTCTTCTCAAGCCCTAGTCTTAACTGAATTAATGGCTGTCCTCTCAAGCCCTAGTATTAACTGAATTAATGGCTGTCCTCTCAAGCCCTAGTCTAAACTGAATGCATGGCTGTCCTCTCAAGCCTGAGTCTAAACTAAATGCATGGCTGTCCTCTCAAGTCCTAGTCTTAACTGAATTAATGGCTGTCCTCTCAAGCCCTAGTATTAACTGAATTAATGGCTGTCCTCTCAAGCCCTAGTCTAAACTAAATGCATGGCTGTCCTCTCAAGCCCTAGTATTAACTGAATTAATGGCTGTCCTCTCAAGCCCGAGTCTAAACTAAATGCATGGCTGTCCTCTCAAGCCCTAGTATTAACTGAATTAATGGCTGTCCTCTCAAGCCCTAGTCTAAACTGAATGCATGGCTGTCCTCTCAAGCCCTAGTCTTAACTGAATTAATGGCTGTCCTTTCAAGCCCTAGTATTACCTGAATTAATGGCTGTCCTCTCAAGCCCTAGTCTTAACTGAATTAATGGCTGTCCTCTCAAGCCCTAGTCTTAACTGAATTAATGGCTGTCCTCTCAAGCCCTAGTATTAACTGAATTAATGGCTGTCCTCTCAAGCCCTAGTCTTAACTGAATTAATGGCTGTCCTCTCAAGCCCTAGTATTAACTGAATTAATGGCTGGCCTCTCAAGCCCTAGTCTTAACTGAATTCATGGCTGTCCTCTCAAGCCCTAGTCTTAACTGAATGAATGGCTGTCCTCTCAAGCCCTAGTATTAACTGAATTAATGGTTGTCCTCTCAAGCCCTAGTATTAACTGAATTAATGGTTGTCCTCTCAAGCCCTAGTCTAAACTGAATTAATGGTTGTCCTCTCAAGCCTTAGTTTTAACTGAATTAATGGTTGTCCTCTCTAGCCCGAGTCTTAACTGAATTAATGGCTGTCCTCTCAAGCCCCAGTATTAACTGAATTAATGGTTGTCCTCTCTAGCCCGAGTCTTAACTGAATGAATGGCTGTCCTCTCAAGCCCTAGTATTAACTGAATTAATGGTTGTCCTCTCTAGCCCGAGTCTTAACTGAAAGAAATGCTGTCATCTCAAGCCCTAGTCTAAACTGAATGTATGCTGTCCTACCTACCCTTCTTCTACTGTTGTGTATTGCTACTGTGCACACCTGTCATACCTATGGAAGTTTATTTCAGACTCCCGGGAATACAGAGTGGGTTACATCATATAATCAAGAGTCCATGAAAGGCTTGTAATTATCTGTACCTATAGTCCTCACATACAGTGCTTTCAGAAAGTATTCATACCCCTGGACTCATTCCACATTTTGTTATGTTACAGCCTGAATTCAAAATAGATTCAATATTTTTTTCTCATCCATGTACACACAATATCCCATAATGACAAAGTGAAAACGTGTTTTTAGATTTAAAAATTGTTTTCTTCTAAAAAATGAAATACCTAATTTACATAAGTATTTACACCCCTTTTGCAATGACACTCCCCGACTCTGAATTCAGGCTGTAACACAACAAAATGTATAATAAGTCAAGGGATATGAATACTTTGTACTCTGCAGGGGTGCACTGCAGTCACTCATCTGAATAGAGGTATTTATTCGGGAATTTAAAAGTGCAATTAAAATAGGGTCTGAAGGTGATATGCTCATTTGCATTGAAAGTTTATTTCCCCCATTGTTCATATGCAATGGTCTCTCACCAGAACCCATATTTCAATTTGTCATTACAAATATTTGCAATGTTTGACCTTGTCTATCATTTTCCTTTCAAGCTAAATGGGAAAACAGTAGCTCAGATGATAAAGAAATATGGAGAAGAAGTAATACGAGTCATTTTGTGTTCGTGGAAGACTATTAAACATGTATCACATTGAAGTAAGATTTATTGAAAATATCAGCGAGATTCATGGCTCTTTCTGGGAGATACCCACACTTCCAGTGAATGATATATCAAGCACTCAACTCAGGCTATAAGATATTATGCCAGCTGTAAAATCAAGACATAGGGCTTGTAAATGAATAGCTTGAACTGGATCAGCAAAGACAAACAGCTCTTATCACTGCTCATTTTTCATGAACCTAACGTTATCTAATTTGCTCAGTTGGACTTGTTTGGGAAGGCAAATTAGTGAACATCATATGGGCAACAGACCGAAGAGAAACTCATTATTCCTCTCGCATCATCGCTATAAAACCGACAAAAAAGGAGGTTGTTGTTCCTGTTCTCAGTGGGAGGCTGAAGCTTGTGCCTCATCCAGCTTGTGGAAGGACCCCTTCTCCGCGTCCAAGGCCGTGCCTGATATTCAGTGACGGGATGTCATGACTGCTCCAGCTGTCAGGCGCACAGCTGTTCACTTTCCCCTCGAGTGAGCAGCGCTGCCCGCTTTTGCCCTACGGCGAGAGCGGGGAGGATTCTGACAAGGTCCACTGGACAAGGCGGCCCGATCCGGCAATGCAAACAAGGAGTCTGCCGTAATATTAACAATCTCAATCCCTGTTATTGTCTATGGGATATCTTTGTCTCTAGTCTCATGTTCCCTGCGCCACACCTTTCATACAACAGTGTGATGTCATTTCTAACTTATATCTGTAGTACCCTTAGAAAGGGTACACATCCTGGCCACACGATGTATCCGAGAAAAAGAACACAGCCGGTCCATCTTTTAAAAAATCGATGGTAATGCATTTGCGGCTTTTGTCGGAGAGGGACTAGTCCAACATTTATCAGGTTGAATAATGCGGGAAAGGATAATTGACTTTCAGAGTTGCGTTGTTGGAGGGAGTTTAAAATACACTGCTGGAATGTAATAGGCAGCCACTCATAAATAAATAGGCTGTGTGCCTACGATAATTAACTCTCCAATGCGTGAGATAACGATTGCTGGCAGGCTAAAGTAATGGACAGATTTTTGGCAAATTCGAAAGTGGTGGTTGAGAGAACGGTGTGCTACACGACGCCCTTGGCTTTTTCGTACGAGCCTGCTCATCTACACACATACAGTAGGATGATTGATGTTCGGCCCTTTGGCCTGGGAGGACATCTTCTCTGACTTGACTCTCTTGACACCCCCGCTGTTGCATATCTTTTGGGGGAGTCTGGAGGTGCTAAGGGGACCGTATTGATTGAAAATGGAAGCAGTAACTTATGATGAGTGGAGGCCGGCTATATAACGACACAGGATGAGACCCAGATGCAGACACAGGAGGCAGATGGTTCAAGCCTCAGAGATGTTTTATATACAAGTGGTAGGCAAATGGCAAGTCCAGGACAGGCAGAGATCAGTAATCCTAATAAGAGTCAAGCAGCTAGCAGGCAAAAACAAACCATTTGGAACCGGGAAGACTAGAACACAGTCTAGAGAGAAGGAAAAACATGCTAGGACGACTTGACGAGACAAGACAAACTGGCAACAGACAGACAGGAAATGCAGGTATAAATGCACAGGGGAGAATGGGGAAAATAGGAGACACCTGGTGGGAGTAGAGACAAGCACAAGACAGGTGAAATAGATCAGGGTGTAACAGGCTATATCAAATTTGGAGATTAATCGGCTAACGGTGGTGTCGTTACGGTTCTGATGGGTGAATTAATAAGGCAATTAAATGAGTAGTTGTTACAGTGTTGCGGCGTGGCCCCAACAAGCTAACCCCGGATCAGTAAATGAGTGCTAAAAAGGCCAATTCATCATCTCCCTCCACACACTGTCTCTGACCCCAGGCATTTACATGAATCATTATGGATTTTAGGATCCGCAGAGGTGACACAGTGAATGGGAATATCTGGCATTCAGGTGTCTTGTCTGACGTTCAAATGATGAATATGGTAATATGGAATTCTTGGGCAAGTCTTGTGAAAGAATCATCACATTTAGCCAACTTCAGTAAAGGATATTTAAAAAGAAATACATTATTTATCTAGGTAAGTCAGTTAAGAACAGTGGGTTAACTGCCTTTTTCAGGAGTAGAATGACACATGTTTACGTTGTCAGCTCAAGGTTTTGATCCAGCAACCTATTGGTTATTGGCCCAGCTCTGTAACCACTAGGCCAACTGCCGCCCCAGTTGAGGATGAAGATATATTATGGACTGATTTCTGGATCTAAATTATTATCGAGGGGATATACGAACAAGTATTCTTGGCTATAGCAAAAATGCTAATGTCAGCAAAATTATCTTTGTGCCAAATCTACACGCACACGCACACACGCGCACACACACACACACACACACACACACACACACACACACACACACACACACACACACACACACACACACACACACACACACACACACACACACACACACACACACACCATTGATACACAGTGTCACTATGACCCTCGTGCTCCATATGGTCAAGTAGAGGGCAGAGAAAATAAGCAGTGGACTCCCTGTGTGACTGCAGCTTGGCAGCCGATGAGCTACGGGGCCCATGGTGCTAGTGAGAGAGGGGGAGTTTTGTACAAATATTCCAAGGTCCTTCAGTAAAAAACTGACAGCTACACTAGCTATCTTTGGATGCTCTCTACGCTGCTCCTAGTACTAGACACACCCGCTAAAACAATCTTTATTAACTGTATAAGGTATCCATCATATTTTTCATGACCTGCCTGACAACCACAGGCCTGTCATATTAGCCATTTTCTCATCACCGTCACCGGTACACACATATTCACCGATACTGTACACACTGCTGATAATACTATTATTATTTATCCTGCTACCCAGTCACTTTTACTGCTGCCTAAAGGTACATACCACTGCTGGGTTGCATGCAGATTAGCATTGAGATACAAAGTTCCCACTAATGTCACTGCTGGGGCCAAAAGTAGCAGCTTTCACATTCGCCTTGCGAAAGACAATAAACTACACTGGCATTCTGAAGCTGTCAAGTCAGCTGGTATCTTCACAGCCATCTGGCAGCTGATATATGAAGCACCTTTTTTCCCTCCATATCCTCCCATATGCGGCCTCTACCCAGGGGGCCTTTCCCATTTCTCTCAGTGCCAGAGTTGAATGCATACATGCCCCATTATCAATGGGAAATATAGCTGCCAGTCTTTTGTCAAATACTGTGGTGCGTCCGGTAGCGCAAAGCAATCACTTTATGTCTTTGTATCACACGCAAAGAGAATGGCGAGTCTAGTGAGTCTAGCGACTTTCTGATATTTGTTCTGCAAGTTTCCCAGAGCCCCAGAAATGTCAGTGAACATTTCAGTTAATCTTCTTTAGGTGGGCATTGGGATCGGGAGAGCGCTACAGTGCTCATCAACCAATTTCTTCGGCAGGGGCAGCTGAAATGAGCGTACGGCGTACACAGAGGCAGAGGCAGAAGAGTAGATGTCTTAAACACTCAGTATGTCATTTTGAGGTGGTTGGAGTTGTCAAGGAGTATGATGAAGATTGAAAAAGTTAAAAATTCAACACTGAATGTCTAGCACTGACTAATATATTGATCAGTAGGGATGTGCATCGATCCCTTTCAAATGGATCCGATATATATCGGTGTGATTCGGGGTTTGATGAAAGGAACGAATCGATGCAATTCGGTTCATTGCGATATGATTCGATTCACTAACATTGGTTACATTAACAAATTAATTTTCCAATTTAAATTATAATCTACTGCTGATGGAGCTCATGAGATGGGCCACTCTACGATGAATCTGTCTGAGCTGACTTCTGTCTGTGTGTGTGTGTGTGTGTGTGTGTGTGTGTGTGTGTGTGTGTGTGTGTGTGTGTGTGTGTGTGTGTGTGTGTGTGTGTGTGTGTGTGTGTGTGTGTGTGTGTGTGTGTGTGTGTGTGTGTGTGTGTGTGTGTGTGTGTGTGTGTGTGTGTGTACCTCCCCACTATCAGTTGGGGGGACAATGTTTGCTTTCCCACCCATTAAAAATCTTAAGAGTTAGTCATTTATTGGAAAACATTTGCCAATGAATACAGAGCACAACTTTGTATTTCAACCCCTTCTCATAATGTAATGGTTTAGACCGTTTGGATGTTTTGATGGACTCGGAGTGAGCTCTTCTTCTCCAACTTTAGGCAGTGCGAGTTGCAAAAGTGATTGCTGTCCTTATTATCCTTGTTATGAAATGATTCACTTTACCCTTTTCATCAAAAAATTACATATATACTGATGGTTACATGTGGAATGACGTTGGCCTGTTTAAATATGAAACTGTTTGTGAAACGATTAAATGTAATTTTAGCTTCTGAAATGAGAGAACGGTTTGTCATAGAGAAACTCTGTTCACTCAGAGGCCCCGCTCAAGTGAACAGACATTGGTTGTAAACTATGAAACACTCCCTTCTCTTCACCTGGATATAAGCCCGTTGATGAAAATCCATCTTTGTGTTCTAAGGACGAGAGGACGTCGGTCCCCACGTTGAAAGGGCTAAGACAAGAACCTAACGAAATTAGCATCGAATTTCAACGTGAAGATGATGATCAACACGCCGAAAGATGAATTTCAACTATACCAGCCAGAATAAAGCATGAGCTAAAAGTATGGCAACTTGGTGTGAACTTTGAAGTCTTATTCACTAAATAAGTGATACCTCCTTGCCGATTGAGTTAGCCACAGCAATTTGTAAACGTGGGCTAGAAGAGGACGGACAGAGTATCCATTCTACCACAATCCAATTCACCACTAGACATCCTTCAGAGGACAGGACATACATGCTGTATAACCAGGCCTTCTATCTATGACCAATCTACTGAAGCGCAGCTCAGAGTAAATATTTATTGCATTTTCCTTTTTCAAGTGGGCGGTTATTTAGAATGCATAAGATACTGTATTTACGATAGCATAGCTTCTCCCTTTGTTACTCTGTCTTCCCACTCTTTCATTCAAACCCAACCCCCTTTCTTTGTGTAACCAGCCGTCATATCTGTTCCGTCCGCTAGGGACGTTTTCCTTTATGACAATGAGTATTCATTGTATGACCTATTCTGTGTACATGTAATTCTGTGTGACTATTTAGGTTTTAGTAAATGAATAATTAAACCAAATGTTGTATTGCTGATTCAACTTGTTAGCCAGGGTTCGTGAAGATAACCAAGAATTTACAACTTTCAGATGAGACTGAATAAGGTGAGGATTAAATATTGACTACTACTGATGTAAAAGATTACTAGGTATTTATTTGTTTATTCGTAAGAAAACAACTATATAAACATTCCTTCGCGGTGCCCTGACTTTCTAATTAATTACATTTACCCGATTAGCTTAATCAGGTCATATTAATTACAGAGAAATTATTATTATTAATATTTATTTATTTTTGTTTTGAATTTCACCCCTTTTTCTCCCCAATTTCGTGTTATCCAATTGTTTAGTAGCTACTATCTTGTCTCATCGCTACAACTCCCATACGGGCTCGGGAGAGACGAAGGTTGAAAGTCATGTGTCCTCCGATACACAACCCAACCAAGCCACACTGCTTCTTAAAACAGCGCGCATCCAACCCGGAAGCCAGCCACAACAGAGGAAACACCGTGCACCTGGCAACCTTGGTTAGCGCGCACTGTGCCCGGCCCGCCAAAGGAGTCACTGGTGCGCGATGAGACAAGGATATCCCTACTGGCCAAACCCTCCCTAACCCGGACAATGCGAGGCCAATTGTGCGTTGCTCCACTGACGTCAGGGACGCGGCCGGTTACGACAGAGCCTGGGCGCACACCCAGAGTCTCTGGTGGCACAGCTGGTGCTGCAGTACAGCGCCTTTAATCACTGCGCCACCCGGGAAGCCCGAGAAATTATTTTATAGAATAGCATATCATATCACTTAATCCGGCATAGTCAAAGACATGACACAAGCAAAACAAAATAAATACTTTTGATGATGGTAAACTTGAACAATCAAAATAAAATCATACGTAAGATTGGTTAGGGGTGCCACGTATCAATGCACTCATATCTGACTAATTTGAACCGGGTTGGGACCGGTGAATCGTTACATCTGTGTTGATCAGACCACAAAGTCCCTCAAGGCAAGTCATCAGTCAACTGGTTTCTCATTGCTTGACATTGCAATCTCAACAAAGAATGACAAGTGAATCATTCTCATTGCCTGTCTCTGTCATAGTTGACTGATGTAATGTTCGCAAGCTAGAATAAGGTAGTCTGAATAAAACACTATTTGAAGGCGGAACAGACAAATAAGTGAAACGGCTTTTGAGCTTTGTGAAGAGAAACCTGCAAATGGATGCTAACCCGTCATTTAAAAAAACTAACATCCCCAAAACCTGCCTAAATGACAATCACACTGTAGCACTAACATCTACAATTATGAAGTGCTTTGAAAGGCAAGCAAGTGTGCATAGAGTCAGTGCAGATAGTCTGGGTTACCATTAATTATGACACACATCAACACCATCATCCCAGACACCATGGACCCACTTCAATCGCATACCGCCCCAACATATCCACAGATGACACAATCTCAATTGCACTTCACAATGCCCTCTCCCAAAAGGGAAAATAACTGTGTGAGAATGTTGTTAATAGACTACAGTGCAGCGTTCAAAACCACAGTCCCCTCCAAGCTCATCACCAAGCTGGGGACTCTGGGAATGATCACCTCCTTCTGTAACTGGATCCTGGACTTTCAGACGGGATGCGCCCCAGGTGGTTTGGGTAGGTAATAACACCTCTGCCATACTGACCCTCAACACTGGGGCATCTCAAGGGTGTGTGCTTAGTCCCTTCTGTACTCCCTGTTCACACACAACTGTGTCGCCACGCAAGACTCCAACACCATCATCATGTTTGCTGACGACACGATGTGGGTAGGCCTGATCACCGACAGCAATAAGACTGAGAAGTGTGGTGCCATGACAACAATCTCTCCCTAAACGTCAGTAAGACTAAGGAGCTAATTGTGGACTACAGCAGAAAGGATGAGGGCACATCCTCATCCACATCGACAGGGCGGTAGTGGAGTGGGTCGAGAGTTTCAAGTTCCTTGGCATCCACATCACTAAAGACTTAACATGGTCCACACACACCCGGAAAGTCATGAAGAGCGATTCTTCCCCCTAAGGAGGCTGAAAATAGTTATCATCAGGCCATGGATCCTCAAAAAGTTGGCGAGGACAGCCCAGTACATCTCTGGAGCCGAGCTCCCTGCCATCAAGGACCTCTATAACAGGCGGTACTTGAAAAATTGCCAAAGACTTCAGCCACCCAAGCCATAGACTGTTCATTCTGCTACCATCCTGCAAATGGCTCAGAAACAGCTTCTACCCCCAAGTCATAAGACTCCTAAATGGCCATAGTACTGCTATATAGTTCTTTAATGGTAACCAAGACTATCTGCACTGACTCTATGCACACACATGAGACTATACAGTGCATTCGGAAAGTATTCCGAAGAGCTACTTCCGGCGCCGACAGAGATGGCCGCCTCGCTTCGCGTTCCTAGGAAACTATGCAGTTTTTTGTTTTTTTTACGTGTTATTTCTTACATTAGTACCCCAGGTCATCTTAGGTTTCATTACATACAGTCGAGAAGAACTACTGAATATAAGATCAGCGTCAACTCACCATCAGTACGACCAAGAATGTTTTCCGCGACGCGGATCCTGTGTTCTGCCTTACAAACAGGTCAACGGAATGGATCGCATGCAGCGACCCCCAAAAAAAACGACTTCGTAAAAGAGGGAAACGTAGCGGTCTTCTGGTCAGACTCAGGACGCGGGCACATCGCGCACCACTACCTAGCATTCGTCTTGCCAATGTCCGGTCTCTTGACAACAAGGTTGATGAAATCCGAGCATGGGTAGCATTCCAGAGGACATCAGAGACTGTAACGTCCTCTGCTTCACCGACACATGGCTCACTGGGAAGACTCTATCCGGGGCGGTGCAGCCAACGGGTTTCTCCACGCATCGCGCCGACAGAAACAAACATCTTTCTGGTAAGAAGAGTGGCGGGCGTATGCCTCATGACTAACGAGACATGGTGTGATGAAAGAAACATACAGGAACTCAAATCCTTCTGTTCACCTGATTTAGAATTCATCACAATCAAATGTAGACCGCATTATCTACCAAGAGAATTCTCTTCGATTATAATCACAGCCGTATATACCCCCAAGCAGACACATCGATGGCTCTGAACAAACTTTATTTAACTCTTTGCAAACTGGAAACCATTTATCCGGAGGCTGCATTCATTGTAGCTGAGGATTTTAACAAAGCTAATCTGAAAACAAGACTCCCTAAATTTTATCAGCATATCGATTGCGCAACCAGGGGTGGTAAAACCTTGGATCATTGTTACTCTAACTTCCGCGACGCATATAAGGCCCTGACCCGCCCCCTTTCGGAAAAGCTGACCACGACTCCATTTTTTGATCCCTGCCTACAGACAGAAACTTAAACAAGAGGCTCCCACGCTGAGGTCTGTCCAACGCTGGTCAGACCAAGCTGACTCCACACTCCAAGACTGCTTCCATCACGTGGACTGGGACATGTTTCGTATTGCGTCAGATAAAAATATTGACGAATATGCTGATTCGGTGTGCGAGTTCATTAGAACGTGCGTTGAAGATGTCGTTCCCATAGCAACGATAAAAACATTCCCTAACCAGAAACCGTGGATTGATGGCAGCATTCGCATGAAACTGAAAACGCGAACCACTGCTTTTAATCAGGGCAAGGTGTCTGGTAACATGACTGAATATAAACAATGCAGCTATTCCTCCGCAAGGCTATTAAACAAGCTAAGCGTCAGTACAGAGACAAAGTAGAATCTCAATTCAACGGCTCAGACACAAGAGGCATGTGGCAGGGTCTACAGTCAATCACGGACTACAAGAAGAAACCCAGCCCAGTCACGGACCAGGATGTCTTGCTCCCAGGCAGACTAAATAACTTTTTTGCCCGCTTTGAGGACAATACAGTGCCACTGACACGGCCTGCAACGAAAACATGCGGTCTCTCCTTCACTGCAGCCAAGGTTAAACGTGTTAACCCTCGCCCCAGACGGCATCTCCAGCCGCGCCCTCAGAGCATGCGCAGCCCAGCTGGCTGGTGTGTTTACGGACATATTCAATCAATCCCTATACCATTCTGCTGTTCGCACATGCTTCAAGAGGGCCACCATTGTTCCTGTTCCCAAGAAAGCTAAGGTAACTGAGCTAAACGACTACCGCCCGTAGCACTCACTTCCGTCATCATGAAGTGCTTTGAGAGACTAGTCAAGGACCATATCACCTCCACCCTACCTGACACCCTAGACCCACTCCAATTTGCTTACCGCCCAAATAGGTCCACAGACGACGCAATCTCAACCACACTGCACACTGCCCTAACCCACCTAGACAAGAGGAATACCTATGTGAGAATGCTGTTCATCGACTACAGCTCAGCATTCAACACCATAGTACCCTCCAAGCTCGTCATCAAGCTCGAGACCCTGGGTCTCGATCCCGCCCTGAGCAACTGGGTACTGGACTTCCTGACGGGCCGCCCCCAGGTGGTGAGGGTAGGCAACAACATCTCCTCCCCGATGATCCTCAACACGGGGGCCCCACAAGGGTGCGTTCTGAGCCCTCTCCTGTACTCCCTGGCCACGCACGCCTCCAACTCAATTATCAAGTTTGCGGACGACACAACAGTGGTAGGCTTGATTACCAACAACGACGAGACGGCCTACAGAGAGGAGGTGAGGGCCCTCGGAGTGTGGTGTCAGGAAAATAACCTCACACTCAACGTCAACAAAACTAAGGAGATGATTGTGGACTTCAGGAAACAGCAGAGGGAACACCCCTATCCACATCGATGGAACAGTAGTGGAGAGGGTAGCAAGTTTTAAGTTCCTCGGCATACACATCACAGACAAACTGAATTGGTCCACTCACACTGACAGCATCGTGAAGAAGGCGCAGCAGCGCCTCTTCAACCTCAGGAGGCTGAAGAAATTCGGCGTGTCACCAAAAGCACTCACAAACTTCTAGAGATGCACAATCGAGAGCATCCTGGCGGGCTGTATCACCGCCTGGTACGGCAACTGCTCCGCCCTCAACCGTAAGGCCCTCCAGAGGGTAGTGAGGTCTGCACAACGCATCACCGGGGCAAACTACCTGCCCTCCAGGACACCTACACCACCCAATGTTACAGGAAGGCCATAAAGATCATCAAGGACATCAACCACCCGAGCCACTGCCTGTTCACCCCGCTATCATCCAGAAGGCGAGGTCAGTACAGGTGCATCAAAGCTGGGACCGAGAGACTGAAAAACAGCTTCTATCTCAAGGCCATCAGACTGTTAAACAGCCACCACTAACATTGAGTGGCTGCTGCCAACACACTGTCATTGACACTGACCCAACTCCAGCCACTTTAATAATGGGAATTGATGGGAAATTATGTAAATATATCACTAGCCACTTTAAACAATGCTACCTTCTATAATGTTACTTACCCTACATTATTCATCTCATATGCATACGTATATACTGTACTCTATATCATCGACTGCATCCTTATGTAATACATGTATCACTAGCCACTTTAACTATGCCACTTTGTTTACTTTGTCTACATACTCATCTCATATGTATATACTGTACTCGATACCATCTACTGTATGCTGCCCTGTACCATCACTCATTCATATATCCTTATGTACATATTCTTTATCCCCCTACACTGTGTATAAGACAGTAGTTTTGGAATTGTTAGTTAGATTACTTGTTGGTTATCAATGCATTGTCGGAACTAGAAGCACAAGCATTTCGCTACACTCGCATTAACATCTGCTAACCATGTGTATGTGACAAATAACATTTGATTTGATTTGATTTATTCCGATCCCTAGACTTTTTCCACATATTATTGCTTCACAGCCTTATTCGAAAATTGATTAAATAAAAAATGTTCCTCATCAATCCACACACAATACCCCATCATGACAAAATTAAAACAGGTTTTTAGAAATGTTTGAAATGTATTAAAAATAAAAAACATAAATTACTTATTTACATAAGTATTCAGACCCTTTGCTATGAGACTCGAAATTGAGCTCAGGTGCATCCTGTTTCCATTGATCATCCTTGAGATGTTTCTACAACTTGATTGGAGTCCACCTGTGGTAAATTAAATTGATTGGACATCATTTGGAAAGGCACACACCTGTCTATACAAGGTCCCACAATTGACAGTGCATGTCAAATACCATGCCATGAGGTCGAAGCAATTGCTCGTAGTGCTCCGAGACAGGATTGTGTCGAGGCACAGATCTGGGAAGGTTACCAAAACATTTCTGCAGCATTTGAAGGTCCCTAAGTACACAGTAGCCTCTATCATTCTTCAATGGAAGCAATTTGGAACAATCAAGACTATAAGTGGCCGCCCGGCCAAACTAAGCAATAGGGGGAGAAGGGCATTGGTCAGGGAGGTGACCAAGAACCCGATTGTCACTCTGACAGAGCTCCAAAGTTCCTCTTTGGAGATGGGAGAACCTTCCAGAAGGACAACCATCTCTGCAGCACTCCACCAATCAGGCCTTTATGGCAGAGTGGCCAGACAGAAGCCACTCCTTAGTAAAAGGCACATGACAGCCCACTATGAGTTTGCAAAAAGGCACCTAATGACTCTCAGAACATGAGAAACAAGATGATCTGGTATGATAAAACCAAGATTGAACTCTTTGACCTGAATGACAAGCGTTTGGAGGAAACCTGACCCCATCCCTACGGTGAAGCATCATGCTGTGGAGATGTTTTTCAGCGGCAGGTACTGGGACAATTGTCAGGATCAAGGGAAAGATGAACGGAGCAAAGTACAGAGAGATCATAGATGAAAACTGGCTCTAGAGTGCTCAGGACCTCAGACTGGGGCAAAGGTTCACCTTCCAACAAGACGATGACCCTAAGCTCACAGCCAAGACAATGCAGGAGTGGCTTCGGGACACGTCTCTGAATGTCCTTGAGAGGCCCAGCCAGAACCCGGACTTGAACCGATCGAACATCTCTGGAGAGACCTGAACATTTCTCATCCAACTGTCATGGCGTTGCCCTCTTTGGGTACAGCAAGCTCCATCCCCCTCTCCCTGCCTCCTCCTGCCTCCTTCAACTAGGCTGCTGTGGTCAGAGAGGTTGTAAATTCCAGGAAGATCTTACCTCATGGACACACAGTATAAAGACAGAGTGAAGTTTCATAGAGAACAAAGGAATTTCTTCCACCTCACAGAACTTGAGGTCCGAATAACATTTATGTTCCGGAGAAGGTATAAAAGATTGGTGAAGAATCCAGCTACGAACTGGTCCATTTGATACAACTTGGTAAAACTCATGGGAGACGGTGCGGCCACATTACCATAACGCTGTTTATATAATAGCCTCAGATATGAGGTTTACACATAATTGTTGTATAAGATGAATGAGTGAGGATGATACTGTTTGTAAAATTGTGTAATGTGATTTTGGACTGTTTAATGAAGGAAACTCCAATTCCCTTTTGAGTTTAACTAAATCAGAGGACCACCCATGAGCCCAGTTAGCGTCAGGCATCCTGGGACAGGCCCTTTTCTGCAACTTCTGAATAAAACCCCAACTTTGAGAAATTCTCAACCAACCATGTTTTTCTCCATTACGAGAGGACAAAGGTTATAGACCATGTTTTTCTCCATTACGAGAGGACAGAGGTTATAGACCATGTTTTTCTCCATTACGAGAGGACAGAGGTTATAGACCATGTTTTTCTCCATTATGAGAGGACAAAGGTTACAGACCATGTTTTCTCTCAATCACGAGAGGACAAAGGTTGCAGACGATTGCTGAATCTTTTAACCATACCGCGTGTTTAAACTCTTAGACTATCGATATCGACAGAATAAGAACACGTCTTTGATATTAATCACTCGTCTGCAGCTAGGAATTCTGTATCATTGAAGGCGAAGAATGAAAAGGCCCCTCCGAGACATCCATTCTACAACAACATGAATGAATGTCACTCTGAACTACCCACGACAGAGAGTGCGAGAGGACGGAAACTCTCCAACAGAAACTAACTTTTCAACAGCGATCAAGATGACACACTGAGCGTAAATATATATATTGATTGCAATTGTTCCCGCATGAGTGAGCATTCATGTGTAAAGGATTAGCATTTCAATTGTTATAATTATCAACTCTGTAGTGACTTCTCAGTCGACCCCCACTTCCCTTTTGTCTAACATGCAGCCATGCCAGTTTAGCCCACTAGGGCACATTCCCCTATCATTTCTTGTAACCATATTTACTATGTTTGTTTGTGTGTGCACATCTGTGATTGTTTAGTTCGTTAATAAATTAATGATTTAAGACAATTGATGTATGGATGACTCATAGTGAAGAGTGGGTTCGTGCAGATAAACAACTATAAGCGTCATTGACGTTTGGAATGAGACTAACGTGAAGTAAAGTAAATAATTCATTAATTCAAAGACTAATTGATCAGATATAAAATATCTGGAAATTATATTATAATTATTATATTAGGATATTATAACTTTGTAATCTGAATATTTTCCTTGGTGCCCTGACTTCCTAGTTAATTACAGTTACATGATTAATCAGTTTAATCGCATAATACTAATTACAGAGAACCTTTGATAAAAAACTAAAAGTTTAATGATAGTAAACCTTGAGAGGATCTGCAGAGAAGAATGGGAGAAACTCCCCAAATATAGGTGTGCCAAGCTTGTAGCATCACACCCAAGAAGACTCAAGGCTGTAATCGCTGCCAAAGGTGCTTCAACAAAGTACCGGAAAAAAGGGTCTGAAAACTTATGTAAATGTGATATTGTCGTACATTTTCAAAAAATATATATGTATTTTTTGTTTTGTTGATATGAGGTATTGTGTGTAAAAACAATTGAATACATTTTAGAGTAAGGCTGTAATGTTACAAAATGTGGAAAAAGTCAAGGGGCCTCAATACTTTCCAAATGTACTGCATGATTGTAACGGTTTTCTTCTGGTGAAAGAGAGGCGGACCAAAATGCGGCGTGGTGGTTATTCATGTTTTTAATAAAGACGACTATACATGAACAGACTAAACAAAACAAGAAAAGTGAAAACCTAAACAGTCCTATCTGGTGCAAACACAGAGACAGGAACAATCACCCACAAAACCCAACACAAAACAGGCTACCTGAATATGGTTCCCAATCAGAGACAATGAATAACTCCTGCCACTGATTGAGAACCATATCAGGCCAAACATAGAAATAGACAAACCAGACACACAACATAGAATGCCCACCCAGCTCACGTCCTGACCAACACTAAAACAAGGAAAACACATACGAACGATGGACAGAACGTGACAGTGATGTATATTTACACACTCTCACACAAAACCCACAAACATTCACATACTCTAAATACGCACGCACACACCGACACAACACAAACACATATAGACGCACGTGTCACGCCTTGGTCTTAGTATTTTGTGTTTTCTTTATTTATTTGGTCAGGCCAGGGTGTGCCATGGGTTATTGTGGTGTGTTTTTTGTCTTGGGGGTTTGTGGGGTGTCTACGTAGTCTATGGCTGCCTGAGGCGGTTCTCAATCAGAGTCAGGTGATTATCGTTGTCTCTGATTGGGAGCCATATTTAGGCAGCCATATTCTGTGAGTGTTTTGTGGGTGATTGTTCCTGTCTTTGTGTTTGCACCAGATAGGGCTGTTTCGGTTTTCGTTATTTCATTTCGTTATTTTTGTAGTTTCTGTATGTATAGTTTTCCTTCATTAAAATATCATGAATCATCAAAACGCTGCATTTTGGTCTGATCCTTGTTCCACCTCTTCGTCAGAGGAGGAGATAGAAGAGAGCCGTTACAGCACGGATGCACACACACACTTTTACCTTCATAATTTGCTGCTGCTACTTTGTTCTTTATTTTACTCTAATTATTATCTATCCTGATGCCTGGTCACTTTACTCTGCCTTCATGTACATATCTACCTCAAATATCTTATTATTATCTATCCTGATGTCTAGTGACTTTACCCTGCCTTCATGTACATATCTACCTCAAATATCTCGTACATCTGCACATTGATCTGGTACTGGTTCTCCCTGTTTCTAGCTTCATTCTAGCGTATTTTATGAATCTTGTGTTGCTATTTTTGTATTATTATTTAACTCTGCATCGTTGGTAAGGGCGTGTAAGCTAGCTTTTCATGGTTAAATCTACACCCGTTGTATTCGACGCATGTGACAAATGAAATTGGATTTGTGTTGGTTTGTACAGCGCCGACTGTTTATAACATGCTTATGGATGTTTTCTTAATAGCTGATGAAGTGTGGTCCTTATGTACGCCCCTGCAACAATGTAAAACAGGCTTGCCATTGTTTAATAAAAAAATGGTTTTTATTTTTAAAAAAAATATATATATATATATATATATATATGACCCTTGGGTGTTTTGGTCAGGGAACTAATGTTATTGAGGTGAAATATTGCGAGACTTTGATCAACCGAATGCGCACAGTCGCATACAGTCCAATTTTCCAAAGGCCCCTAATCTGTTTGGACAGGTCCACTACTGGGTCAAGCACTAGCATTACCATGCACTTGAACATTAATAATGCACAAATCAATTTCCTCTGGCTTTTCTATGAGGGGCCTTTTCAATTGCCTTGTGTGGTACCCCGAGGGGCCACTTACTCCAGTTCTGTTGACCTCTTTGTCCCTTCCTCAACCCGACTGTCCTTCCATTAAAATGATAACCTTTTCATTCTGTGGCATATGAATTGGGATGGCCAACAACTGTACACAGACTATTGAAAGTATCCAATGCTCTCAATACTTTTAAAACTGCATTAAAAGATGGGTTGACGCTCGGGGCGATGTTGGAAATTAAGCAAAGTGCTGTCCTGAAACAGATTTGCAGTTGCTTCTGTAATGGGAGGATGTCCCATTTGTCCACTTTCAGTTTCAATCAGGAAGTGGAGATTGACACAATGGAGATGCATGACCAGATTCAATGTTCAATATGACTGTTTAAAGTCACAACAATGACAGCTCCTCACCAGTAAACCTTATTTGTCAGATTTTAACCATTTGAACCCAACGGTTTCGTAGCGAGGCTCTGAGAAACTTGAATAGATTTTTAATAAATGGAGCAGAATATTGTTGACACAGCATCAGTGCTATCAAAGTCACACAGGGACATATTTTTAAATATCATACTTTCATTGGTGAAACCATAGATTACGGTGAATGCCGATCAGACAATCAGTTTTGTATATGAACATCATCAAGTGAAAAACAAATTCACATATTGTCAACAGTTGTAGCATATGAGGAAACAAACAAAAACCCTGTCAAACTGTGTGTCATACGCAGGGTAATTACAATACCATACCACCAAGGAAGCTGCAGTCTGTTGCAGAATGGCTCGTTACAAATGACTGCTTTGGGTAATGGTGTTTTCTTTGCCCGGGAATTAAAATATAATATCATTAAATAGAGATATGCAGAACAAAGTGTCAACAGATCCATCTTGGACATTTGCTCAGTCTGACCTGCAACGCTGATCCCTATGTCGGATCCAGCTCATCATTGAGACGTCTCGCGACGGATATCTGTGGATGTGCCCATCCGACATTGTGATATTTATGGTTGTCAATATGTTCAGGCATTGAGCGATGACTGGCAATTATGGATGGATCCTGAAGAATGCTGAACAGACAGTCTATTACTGAGAATATCCTGTTTGACAAAATAAATGTTGAAGAGAGCCTATAACCTCTCTTCAACTCCATCATACAGGTGCATACACACAGCCATGCACAAACATGCACGCATGCATGCACAAACGCACGCACACACAAGAACTCTACAACTGCCTCATCCAAAGACCTCAGCGATGGGCACCTAGTGTATAACCAGGCTTGCAATCATGGGGTACAGCATTGCATTCAGATAATATGTGATGTAGATTGTAGATGCTTAAATGTCATGTAGAATCATGTCATCTCTATTTAAAACACCTCTATCTGCAATGTTCACAGCGTGAACTTATATTTTGGGGATCAAAAAGCATGAACTCTTAATAGACTATTGCGATCTTACAATGCTGGGCCAACGTGCTCCAACGCTAGCATTAGGGGACGGAGTTAGCGCTAGCAATTTTGTAGTGTTTTGCGGAGAAGAAAATACAACAACAAAAAAAGAAACGCAATAAAGTAGAGCTTCGACGATGGTACACACGAGTGTTCAGTGGCGTCCTTAGTTACAAACATACAGATTGCTCATGGTGGTATTTTGGGGCCACAGCCCATGTAATGAATTTACTATGGGGTGGGCAGAATGCCACTGGAGAAAGGGGGAATGAAGGAGAGGATTCGGAAGCATTTTGGTGCTTTTACATCGCTCACCACGCCCACAAACATTGTCACTCTTCATTATGTTCTCCGAATCTTAAATCGTCTGTTTCTATTTTAAGTGGAATCTGGAATGAAAACAGCTACCAAAAGTAACAACCCATTCAAGGAAATGACAGTCGCCGCACCAGACAAAAACTGAATCAAAGGCATCCACAACATCTGTTTTATAATGATGTGAGTACTATTTTGTTTCACGAAAAAAATCATATTATATTATGACCAGGTAAAGACCTAGATCCTAGATGTCACCTCAGGCTTTAATACAGAAACTTTGCAGGTCCTAAAAAGACAAGAAATATCAAGAGTTTGTCTGAGGAAGTCATTTATTGTATCATCCAATTTGTAAGTCGCTCTGGATAAGAGCGTCTGCTAAATGACTTAAATGTAAATGTAATCCAATCTGTTTTATATCTGATTATCTGTTGTGATATACATACAGTACATGAACAGCATATTTGGTCAATTTGTCAGGCTACATATTGTCAGAGGAATTCTTAGCCATCCTAATTGAATTAACATACGAGAGAGAGAGTGACAGGACTGGAGTCACTGTCAATCCCCAGCAACAGCTTGACCATATCAGTCTGCACACCTGTGTGTCCGGTGAGATCCAGCCCGCACATTGGTTGTAGCAGAGGGATCTCCAGGTGCGGGCCTCATCAGCCTCCATTGCGAAGCCACGTGAGTTGGTGTATCAAATGGCTCACAGGGTATTGCACCTGAGCTCAGGTCCAGGGTGCCAAGAGCTGGTGTATTGTCAAACACAGCCCAGGAACACAACCAGCAGGCAGTTGGGCTAACAGCTGTTTTTTTTTTTTTAGCAACCTGAGAAATAAATATTAGGGAAAATAACCACAAATGAGTTGTGTCCACTCCATGTGGGAGACATCTGTTGCACAGACTGCACTTGCCTCTGGTAGCGATAGGGATTCCATTCAGGACGCTGTCTTTTGTTCTCATGTTTTTCAGGATTTGGTGGGTTGGGCTCCAGCGATGCAACGTTGTACAGTAGGTTGTAGAGTAAGTTGCTCATCAAATGTAGTTAAGCAAGTATTAAGCTTAATATTAACATTGTTGATCTTTACTGTCTACCAGAGAATGTTGCACTGATTAAGAAGAAGTGGTTTGTTACAAGTCATTATACCACCTCGCTCTTAGTGATCCACCCGCTTTGTCCCCCTGTGGGTCAAAACGAGCGTGCCACACGTGGCTGTCTCTAGTACAACGGAACTGCATACTACTACAGTGGCTATAGGCCTGCATCTGTTTGCGTTTGTTTAATTGGATAATTATATGGAGAGTTTAACAAATGTCTCTCCTTAATATACTATAATGATGCCTAATGCCTAAATAATCCAATTCATAAGTTATAAATGAACTAGTTATTAATTAGGAACAATAAGAAGTTATTAAAAAAAAGGTACTCTTACTGTCACACCCTGACCACCTGTCTTGTGCTCGTCTCTACCCCCACTAGTTGTCTCTGATTTTCCCCATTATCACCTGTGTATTTATACCTGCATTTTCTGTCTGTCTGTTGCCAATTCGTCTGGTCTTGTCAAGTCGTCCCAGTGTGTTTTTTCAATGTTTTTCCTTCTCTCTAGTTTGTGTTCTAGTCTTCCCGGTTCCGTCCGGCTTTAGCCTGCCCTGACCCTGAGCCTGCCTGCCGTTCTACGCCTGCCTGACTCTTATTAGGATTACTGCTCTCTGCCTGTCCTGGACCTGCCATTTGCCTACCCCTTGTATATAATACATCTCTGAGACTCAAACCATCTGCCTAAATGTGAGTCCTACAGCTTGGGAGAAGAGTCCTGTGGGAGGGTAAAACTCAATGCAAATATTAAATTGAATGCCTAAATAGACTCCTGCTAGCTTTATGGTGTCAAAATTACTCAAACGAGATGCCTAAAGCCTAATGCAAGGCAATATATTCCGCTGCCAAAACACATTTTTCTCCCTGACTAATGATACCAAATGTGAATTTAGCACCGTGGGAGAGAACAAGGATCAAACGAATGTGCCGGGTCAAGGAGAGTTCACCACAAATATCAAAGCGTTGGCTTTAGTCCTTGGATTCTGTCATTGAGGGTCTGGATTCTGTCATTGAGAGTAACTGATTTGCCATGCTATTTGACAAAAGGCCTTGTTAAGGGCTTTGCCTGCTCCTTGGGTAAGCTGTTTGGGAATACTGGGGCCAGGAACAATTATATGGCCTTGAACCGTTTCAATTTCATTCATTTGACATTGACATTACACTTTACAGGTGCACTTTGGCCTTATTCAGTTGCAATAGTGTTTTGTATGTGACTCTTCTATTCAGCTACTAGTGAAATTCAGACCGATATATTGTATCTGCGGCGGAAAGCATATCAAATAAATCATGCAAGCAATCAATCAATATAGAAAGTATACAGATCGATCAATCATTATGTTTCACATATTTTTGCTCTTGTAGTCAACGGTGACCTCTGATATCATCACATGCTATGCTATCTCTTTGGGTTTGACCCTGATCATCAGAACCCATCAGACTTCAGATTGTCATCTCCATTTCAGGTCACTGAACTCCGAGCAGTGACTATTTTATTAATCCAAAAGTAATTACATGCTTTGGTATCTGAGTAACACGATACACATGACTACCTTGGATTTCAGACACTGTTTGAATTAATTGCAAACTTAAACGGTACAAGCCAAAAGTAATTACTTGAAAGAAGAGCATGGTGAATGGTCATTTTGTGGGCCAGAGAGGCATGAATGTCCACAAGTCTCACTCCAGCACACAGGCAAATTCAACCTGAGGGATTCCATCTGCATGTAAATACAATCAGATAAGAGGGTCCCATTTCTCTTGGTTCCCCCGACACTCGTTTAAATCTGACACACTTCTACCGGCAGGCTGTCTATTAGACTTGCAAGTCATGCACATTTTGCATAAATACTGCTCAGAGTCATAATATAATTCCAGGAAGTCATTCACACAATACAGAATATCCAATATTCTGAATATTTTGGCAATTGGAAATGGGCGTTATTCTCAATAAACCTTTGGCGTGAAATATGAGAGAAATTTATAGCGACTGTATTCGCCAAAATAATATGCTCGCCAGGTGAATGAATCACTTTGGCCGGGAGTGACAAACTGGTGCTGTGTGACATAAATAAAATGCTAATGAAGGAAATAGGGGAAAGCCTTATTATGTCTTTGAGCTGAAGCTCCGTTGGCCCTGTTTTGAAAGAAAAGGCCAGGTCTTGGCTGGATATGAGCGTATGTTGCTTGGCCTTTGCAATGCCCCTGCATTCCAAGGGATTTGGATGATCCACAAGTACTGTGGCATGAAGCTAACGTGTGGGTGAATGCTTTATGAATTACATGGAAATCTCCACATGAAGTAAAGACAGAACTTTTGTCACACATGTTCTATTGAAAAGCTACAGTAAAATGAGTTAAATGAAATACAAACGATTTAGCTACATAGTTACAACTACCATTTTCCATTTGAAAACTGGTGAATCACAGGTGGAAATGCTATGTGAGCTCCATGCAAGCACACACAGTATGGTACTGTCGTTCTATATATACAAGCTGAAGTGACTACATATTTAGTGTGTATTTAATGTATGTTGTAGTCAGTTCAACAAACCAACAACAAGATCATTGTTGATGCTGACCATAGTTTATATTTTTATAGTGTTTTGTCCCTCTTGCATGTTGGCTCCTATTCAAAGATTTACCTGAGTAAGTCGTTACATCCTATTGGTTTTAATAGGTGGACCCCCTGTATCCCAAAGATTATTCCACCAAGCCCGCTCACTATAATCGGAGCCTGCAAAAAAGTTTTGTTCATCCCTACTTTGTCACCTCTTCTGAGATAATAGATTTTCTAAATGAAAAACCGAAAATTAATGTTCACCATTAATCCAAGCTCCGTCCATTTACCTTCATGCTATGATTGAGATGCGGACTAAGCGCAAACAAAAGCATTGGCCATAAATTGATTCATCTTGCCTCAGTAGGTATCTTGCCGCTCTCCTGTGGGGAAGGCAAGATGAAATTCTCTAAAGTCTCAACGTTCTAAACAAATCTAAGGGTTATGAGTCTAGTCAATCAAAAGAAATATCACATGGAGACTTGATCTGGATAAGAAACTAATATTGTAAGTCAGTAATGTTTCAAATGATTGGAATCGTACTGCTATTTTTGCTACTAGGCCTTTGGCACAATGTACTCATCATTGTCAGTCAGACAGTTCATTGTAAGTCAGACAGTTTGCACAGCGTTGGCCGCCTCCAGAGTAATAGTGAATCCAACTTCACAGCCTGCCACAGACGATATCAAAACTTTTGCACCTTGACTTGCAAATCGGATAATAGTGGATTTATAAAGATAGTCATCTCCCCTCTCGCGGTTACTCAATCTTTCTGACATTTTTTTTTGAGAGGCTGTGATAGAGCCAAAGTGGCCTGGTAGTTAGCCTGAATTAGCAACCTCTGCACTTCCTTGAGGGTCGGCTTGCTTTGATAGACCCGAAACTCATATCATCAAATTCTTAGAATTAACACTGACACACAGATAGCACTTCCTTTCAAAGTTGTCCATCTGTAGTATTGGCCTGAGACTAAACTGAGCAATATTTCTTTATCTCCCAGCTAAATAAAAAAGGGGCTACTCCTTCACACACACAGGGTCAAGGGAATTGGAAGAATCTGACAGGCCGGTCAGGCTTTTGGTGGGGTCCATTCTCAAACTAGATAAAGTGTCGGCCCAGTTAAATGTTGACCAATTTCTCGTTTTCAAGCTCCATTCAGACCTGTCTTATCTCCCTACACAGCCCACTGTAAGGCCAGCACCGTCTCGGCGCGACAAGTGTAAAGATAAACTTGACAGATCAACTTTTTGATAGTCACCAAGCCTATAAACAACCTGGGTACTCTAATCTGATAATCCTCAAATGAAAGATTAGGTCTGGGTGAGTGTTATTCTGTTGTCACTCTTGCTTACAGCATCACATGGGCTTTCTGCTGACAGGTTAACCGAACCCCATTGATGATTCCAGCTTACAAGTAAAAATTAAAGCAGGAAACACCAGTGACTTGATCAATAAAAAAGTGGTCAGATAAAGCAGATGCTAAGCTACAGGACTGTTTTGCTAGCACAGACTGGAATATGTTCCATTATTCCTCCAATGGTATTGAGGAGTACACCACAGCAGTCAATGGATTTATGAAGAAGTTCATCAAGGACGTTGTTGGCAACATCCACATTGAGCTAAAGAATAGAGCTGCTGCTTTCAAGGAGCGGGACTCTAACCCGGAAGCTTATAAGAAATCCTGCTATGCCCTCCGATGAACCATCAAACAGGCAAAGCGTCATTACAGGACTATTATCGAATCGTACTACACCGGCTCCGATGCTCGTCGGATGTGGCTGGCCTTGCAAACCATTACAGACTACAAAGGGAAGCAAAGCTGAGAGCTGCCCAGGAACACAAGCCTACCAGACAAGCAAAACTACTTCTATGCTCGCTTCGAGAAAAATAACACTTAAACATGCATGAGAGCACCAGCTGTTCCGAAAGACTGTATGATCACGCTCTCCGCAGCCGATGTGAGTAAGACCTTTACACAGGTCAACATTCACAAGGCTGCAGGGCCAGACGGATTACCAGGACGTGTACTCCGAGCATGCACTGATCAACTGGCAAGTGTCTTCACTGACATTTTCAACCTCTCCCTGTTTCCCGAATCTGTAATACCATATTTTTTTAAGCAGACCATCATAGTCCCTGTGCCCAAGAACACTAAGGTAACCTGCCTAAATGACTACAGACCCGTAGCACTCACGTCTGTAGCCACAAAGTGCTTTGAAAGGCTGGTCATGGCATAATTATCCCAGAAACGTGAGACCCATTCCAATTTGCATGCCACCCTAACAGATCCACAGATTATGCAATCTCTACTGCACCCCACACTGCCATTTCCCACCTGTACAAAAGGAACATGTGAGAATATGTGAGAATGCTATTCATTGACTACAGCTCAGCATTCAACATCACTGTACCCTCAAAGCTCAAAGGACCCTGGGACAAAATACCTCCCTCTGCAACTGGATCCTGGACTTCCTGACGGGCCGCCCCCCAGGTGGTAAGGGAAGGTAACAACACATCCGCCACGCTGATCCACCCTCAGGGGTGTGTGCTCAATCCCCTCCTGTACTCCCTGTTCACTCATGACTGCACAGCGAGACATGATTCCAAAACCATCTTTAAGTTTTCAGATGACATAACAACGACGAGACAGCCTATAGGGAGAAGGTCAGAGACCTGGCCATGTGGTTCCAGGACAACAACCTCTCCCTCAATGTGATCAAGACAAAGGAGATGATTGTGGCTTGTGGACACCCCAATTCCCCACCATTCTCATAGCAGAGCAGGTTGAGAGCTTCAAGTTCCTTGGTGTCCACAAGTCATGAAGAGGGCCTGACAAAACCTATTCCCCCTCAGGAGACTGAAAGAAATTGGCATGGGTCCACGGATACTCAAAAGGTTCTACAGCTGCACCATCGAGAGCATACTGAATGGTTGTATCACTGACTGGTATGGCAACTGTTCGGCCTCCGACCACAAGGCACTATAGAGGGTCGTGCGTACGGCCCAATACATCACTGGGGCAAAGCTTCCTGCCATCCAGGACCACTATATCAGGTGGTGTCAGAGGAAGGTCCAAAGAATTGTCAAAGACTCCAGCCACCCAAGTCATAGACTGTTCTCTCTGCTACCACACGACAAACAGTACAGGAGCGCCAAGTCTAGGTCCAAGAGGCTTCTAAACAGCTTTTACCCCGAAGCCATAAGACTGCTGAACATCTAATCAAATGGCTACCCAGACTATCTGCATTGCCCCCCCGCCTTTTACACCACTGCTAATCTCTGTTGTTATCATCTATGCACAGTCACTTTAATAACTCTACCTCCATGTACAGTTGAAGTCGGAGTTTATATAGACTTAGGGTGGAGTCATTAAAACTCATTTTTCAACCATTCCACAAATTTCTCGCAAAAAATATATAGTTTTGTCAAGTCGGTTAGGACATCTACTTCGTGCATGACAGAAGTTATTTTTCCAACTATTGTTTACAGACAAATTATTTCATTGTATCACAATTCCAGTGGGTCAGAAGTTTACATACACTAAGTTGACTGTGCCTTTAAACAGCTTGGAAAATTCAGGAAAATGATGTCATGGCTTTAGAAGCTTCTGATAGGCTAATTGACATAATTTGAGTCGGTTGGAGGTGTACCTGTGGATGTATTTCAAGGCCTACCTTCAAACTCAGTGCCTCTTTGCTTAACATCATGAGAAAATCAAGAGAAATCAGCCAAGACCTAAGAAAAAAAATGGTGGACCTCCATAAGTCTGGTTCATCCTTGGAAGCAATTTCCAAATGCCTGAAGGTACAACGTTCATCTGTACAAACAATAGTATGCAAATATAAACACCATGGGACCATGCAGCCGTCATACAGCTCAGGAAGGAGACGTGTTCTTTCTCCTAGAGATTAATGTACTTTGGTGAAAACTTTGGGGTGAAAAGTGCAAATCAATCCCAGAACAACAGCAAAGGACCTTGTGAAGATGTTGGAGGAAACAGGTACAAAAGTATCTAAAATAAGTCCTATATCGACATAACCTGAAAAGCCGCTCAGCAAGGAAGAAGCCACTGCTCCAAAACCGCCATAAAAAAAGCCAGACTACAGTTTGCAACAGCACATGGGGACAAAGTTCGTACTTTTTGGAGAAATGTCCTCTGGTCTGATGAAACAAAAATGGAACTGTTTGGCCATATTGACCATCCTCGGATGGGGCCACAGTGTCTCCTGACCCCTCCTGTCTCAGCATCCAGTATTTATGCTGCAGTAGTTTATGTGTCGGGGGGCTAGGGTCAGTTTGTTATATCTGGAGTACTTCTCCTGTCCTATTCGGTGTCCTGTGTGAATCTAAGTGTGCGTTCTCTAATTCTCTCCTTCTCTCTTTCTTTCTCTCTCTCTCTCGGAGGACCATGCCCCAGGACTACCTGACATGATGACTCCTTGCTGTCCCCAGTCCACCTGGCCATACTGCTGCTCCAGTTTCAACTGTTCTGCCTTATTATTATTTGACCATGCTTGTCATTTATGAACATTTGAACATCTTGGCCATGTTCTGTTATAATCTCCACCCGGCACAGCCAGAAGAGGACTGGCCACCCCACATAGCCTGGTTCCTCTCTAGGTTTCTTCCTAGGTTTTGGCCTTTCTAGGGAGTTTTTCCTAGCCACCGTGCTTCTACACCTGCATTGCTTGCTGTTTGAGGTTTTAGGCTGGGTTTCTGTACAGCACTTTGAGATATCAGCTGATGTAGGAAGGGCTATATAAATACATTTGATTTGATTTGATTTGATCGTTATGTTTGGAGGAAAAAGGGGAAGAACACCATCCCAACTGTGTAGCACAGGGGTCGCAGCATAATTTTGTGGGGGTGCCTTGCTGCAGGAGGTACTGGTGCACTTCACAAAAGAGATGGCATCATGAGGGAGGACAATTACGTGGATATATTGAAGCAACATCTCAAGACATCAGTCAGGAAGTTAAAGCTTGGTCGCAAATAGGTCTTCCAAATGGACAATTACCCCAAGCATACTTCCAAAGTAGTGGCAAAATGGCTTACGGACAAAAAAGTCAAGGTATTGGAGTGGCCATCACAAATCCCTGACCTCAAGCCTATAGAACATTTGTGGACAGAACTGAAAAAGTGTGTGCAAGCAAGGATGCCTTCAAACCTGACTCGGTTTCACAAGCTCTGTCAGGAGGAATGGGCCAAAACTCACACAACTTATTGTGGGAAGCTTGTGGAAGGCTACCTGAAACGTTTGACCCAAGTTAAACAATTTAATGGCAATGCTACTAAATACTAATTGAGTGTATGTAAACTTCTGACCCACTGGGAATGTGATGAAAGAAATAAAAGCTGCTATTATTCTGACATTTCACATTCTTTATATAAAGCGGTGATCCTGACTGAGCTAAGTCATTTAATTTTTACCTGGATTACATGTCAGGAAGAGTGAAAACTGAGTTTAAATGTATTTGGCTAAGGTGTATGTAAACTTCCTACTTCAACTGTACATACTACCTCAATTAACTCGACTAACCAGTGCCCCCGCACATTTACTCTGTACCGGTACCCCCTTCTATATAGTCTCGCTATTGTTATTTTACTGCTGCTCTTTAATCACTTGTTGCTTTCATTTCGTATTCATTTTGTACATTTTTTTACTTACATTGTTGGTTAGAGGCTCGTAAACAAGCATTTCACTGTCAGATTGTTCTATTCGGCGCATGTGACTAATACCATTTGATTTAATATGATCTCTGCAGGTTAAGTCATACATCATAAATGTAATATTAATTTTTAAATGGAGATTCTCCATTGAGCTTGCTTTTTAGCACATGACTAGGTTAATAAGAAGTGTACCCAGTAAGCCTTAAATACTGATATAGCACTATTGCCTGACTGGTTATTTAGGATTGTAGTTACTTCCTAGATGTAAAACACTGAAGTCGTTACAGCTTGTTACAGCTTGTGCTCTGACTGCCAACTTGTGACGAGGCCAGGCCAAAGAGTTGCGGAGTAATTCAAACATTCTTCAAACTGCCATTTATTTTCCCAGAGTTGTAATTATGGTCTATTAAAATGCAAATGATGTCAATGGCAGAGGAGTGCTAATCACTCAATGTCTGTTTATGGGCAGTGGAGCTACATTAGGGGAGCAGGCAGAGAAGAAGACCACCATTAACAGATAGCCTGCTATCTGGGAGGGATTCTTTGTGAAACTAAGGTGCCTATTTGATGAGAGACAGAAACCCATGCATTGAGTAAGCTAAGGCGAAAACAAAAAAGGTATTTTCAAGTAAATATTCATTTTTATAGATCCATTCTCAGTGCTCATCAGCCCAGAAAATAGGAATGACCTGTTTTGATTGAATTAATAATGTCAAGATAAATAAATGACCTTTGATCCACCATTATTTGTTGAGTTGAGGTCCATTGTATGTGATTATTTCATATTTTCAATCTTTCGATGTGATCTGTTCATTTATTAAGGCCAAGCACTACACCCGCATGACAGATTAGGACAGATTATGGAAACATACTTTTTTTTCATATTTCTATCTGTAAAATACTAGCGACATGCAAGTAAAATTCCTTTTTTGGTGCAATTTTCCAAAGAAAATGTTATCTATAATAAAAAAATGTATCAACAATTCCCTCTGGGCAAGTCTGGAGAATATAGCTAAAGGATAACTAGACAACATGTGGTCAATGCAGATGCTTCTGAGGCTGAGGAAAATGTGTGGGAAGACTGACTTTCGGGAAATGCCAGTTGAAGACAAGTACACCGAATACAGGCTAGCAACTGCAAACACCCATTTAGCCCAATCACCATCTCTTCAAAGTAACTAAATATAGTCCGGTTTGTAACATTCTCTATGAAATGGGCTTTTAAATTATGTGTAATTTAATGTAGTGAATTTTGAAATGATTGATGTATGTCCATTTTAAAGTGGTTAAAATGCATTAAAATGTTCATGACGGTAGTATGATAAACTATAGAAAATATACATTTTCATCAGGTTTTTATTTGACTGCTATGTTTACAAAAAAAAATTAAAATGAAGGAACCAAAATATCAACAAATCTAAAAACTGATAAGTAGGTGAAAAATGTAATTGCATCCTGTGGTGCCTGGCTTTAATGCCCATAACTGAGTACTCAAACACAGCTTGGATACTATCACAGCCTATTACTGGATATTGGAATGCACATTACTTCTGCAAGGTTGTGCATATGTACATGTGAATGTTCCTCAATACATTACAAGTAGGATGTGAATGTTCATCAGTGCATTAAAAGTAGGATGTGAATGTTCCTCAGAACATTATAACCAGGATGTGAATGTTCCTCAGAACATTATAAGTAGGATGCAAATGTTCCTCGGAACATTATAAGGGGGGTGTGAATGTTCCTCAGAACATTATAAGTAGAATGTGAATGTTCCTCAGTACATTATACATAGAATGTGAATGTTCCTCAGAACATTATAAGTAGGATGTGAATGTTCCTCAGTACATTATAAGTAGAATGTGAATGTTCCTCAGTACATTATAAGTAGGATTTAAATGTTCCTCAGAACATTATAAGTAGGATGTAAATGTTCCTCAGAACATTATAAGTAGGATGTGAATGTTCCTCAGTACATTATAAGTAGAATGTGAACGTTCCTCAGAACATTATAAGTAGGATTTAAATGTTCCTCAGAACATTATAAGTAGAATGTAAATGTTCCTCAGAACATTATAAGTAGGATGAGAATGTTCCTCAGAACATTAGCAATAGATATAGTCCTTGGTTCACCTGTCTGCCCTTGACCAGCCCAAAAACATCCTGTGGCGTTCTGCATTAGCATCGAATAGCCCCCGTGATATGCAACTTTTCAGGGAAGTTAGGAACAAATATACACAGGCAGTTAGAAAAGCTAAGGCAAGCTTTTTCAAACAGAAATTTGCATCCTGTAGTACTAACTCCAAAAAATTCTGGGACACTGTAAAGTCCATGGAGAATAAGGGCACTTCCTCCAATTGCCCACTGCTCTGAGGCTAGGAAACACTGTCACCACCACCCTCTTCAAAGGGGGTGACATTCTAGACCCAAACTGCTACAGACCTATATCTATCCTACCCTGTCTTTCTAAGGTCTTCGAAAGCCAAGTTAACAAAAAGATTACTGACCATTTCGAATCCCACCATACCTTCTCCGCTATGCAATCTGGTTTCAGAGCTGGTCATGGGTGCACCTCAGCCAGCTGAAGGTTCTAAATTACATCATAACCACCATTGATAAGAGACATTACTGTGCAGCCGTATTCATCGACCTGGCCAAAGCTTTCATCTCTGTCAATCACAACATTCTTATTGGCAGACTCGACAGCCTTGGTTTCTCAAATGATTGCCTCGCCTGGTTTACCAACTACTTCTCTGATAGAGTTCAGTGTGTCAAATCGGAGAGACTGTTGTCCGGTCCTCTGACAGTCTCTATGGGTGTGCCACAGGGTTCAATTCTCGGGCCGACTCTCTTTTCTGTATACATACTCTTTTCTGTACACATCAATGTTGCTCTTGCTGCTGGTGATTCTCTGATCAACCTCTACGCAGACGACACCATTCTGTATACTTCTGGCCCCTCCTTGGACACTGTGTTAACAACCCTCCAGACGAGCTTCAATGCCAGACAACTCTCCTTCCGTGGCCTCCAACTGCTCTTAAATGCAAGTAAAACTAAATGCATGCTCTTCAACCGATCGCTGCCTGCACCTGCCCGTCCGTCCAGCATCACTACTCTGGACGGCTCTGACTTAGAATACGTGGACAACTACAAATACCTGGGTGTCTGGTTAGACTGTAAACTCTCCTTCCAGACTCACATTAAGCATCTCCAATCCAAAATTAAATCTAGAATCGGCTTCCTATATCGCAACAAAGCATCCTTCACTCATGCTGCCAAACATACCCTCGAAAAACTGACCATCCTACCGATCCTCGACTTCGGTGATGTCATCTATAAAATAGCCTCCAACACTCTACTCAACAAACTGGATGCAGTCTATCACAGTGCCACCCGTTTTGTCACCAAAGCCCCATACACTACCCACCATTGCGACCTGTACGCTCTCGTTGGTTGGCCCTCGCTTCATACTCATCGCCAAATCCACTGGCTACAGGTTATCTACAAGTCTCTGCTAGGTAAAGCCACGCCTTATCTCAGCTCACTGTTCACCATAGCAGCACCCACTCGTAGCAGAGTAATGTCAAAGGATAAGACTATACACGGTGCAGGAAATATATGCATGGGTTTGAGGATAAGACTATACACGGCGCAGAAAATCCATGCAGGTGTACAAGGATGAGACTATACAAGGTGCAGAGGATAAGACTATAGCACTTTCATCTCCCCCATGCCATCTTCATAAACACACACACACACACACACACACACACACACACACACACACACACACACACACACACACACACACACACACACACACACACACACACACACACACACACACACACACACACACACACACACACACACACACACACACACAACCCCCTGCCCCAAGCTAACATTATCAGCACAAGCCTGGTAATAATGGAGGACTGGTTGGACTCTTGTTTGATTACATGGGTGGGTACCCCAGGGACTTGTCTCGGCCCGTTGATGAATTAATCTTTGTGATTGGCGCTGTGGGAGCTGGAGCACTGAGAGAGGCCATTGATTTGTCATTAGGGTGATTATTCCATTGGAATTGGATTTATTTGGGATCTTAACAACATGACAAAGCCGTGCCCTGGTCAACCTGGTGGCCACCGGAGGCCAGCCAATACGCTGTATCTGATGAAATGTCTGGGGGCTGACACTTTAGCTTGCATTGTGTTTCCGAGTCTAGCTCTATATTTCAAAATCAAACATTACTATATTTTTCGAATGTATATGAAAGGTAAGCAGCAAACATTGTGTACATTATCAACTGCCTACATCAAGAGTACCAGTGTTAGTCCTGCAAAACAAATGTTATCACATGCCACATTATGATTGGCGATTGACATCCTAACCTTGTTTGTCTCCAAATGTCAACATTTTCACAGCAGGGAGGTTGACGTGTTTGTTAACATGCCCCCCTTTAACTAAATTCATTACAGTTCAAAACCCAAGCAAGGGTCATTTGTGGTCCCGTGGCGCCTACGTATGCAAACCTTTTACTCCGGTCATAAATCTTATCAAGGTGAGGAAAGTGTTTACCCGGTCGTTTATTTCAGCGAAAGCCAGACCAGTGACCCATAAAATGAGCAAAGATAATGGGGACCTTAACATAGTCTTCTGCACATGGAGGTAATTGCTAAGGCCCTAGATCAATCAATATTGACTCCAGTTTTCCAACTACTGCTTTCACAGAATGTGTAAAATTGGCTTTAGACGGATGGAGAACATATCCCTAATAGTTTAACCTTAATCTATCGAACAAGTTCACTTGTACAATTATAGATTTAGCCAATTAAGCCATTTTTTTTTTACTGGGAATTCTGTGGGGTATTAAAAGTGCAACGCAAACTATTAATAATGCACAGAACATTTCAGAAATGTTATTCCATTGGAATGGAAAGTAAGTGACTACAGTAGTAAATGAATATGCAAGGCCCTTTGAAAATGTGTCTCTAAAAATACATGACTGCTGTCATACTTTATGTGATAATGACATTATGCCATATTGTGAAAGAATCTCTGTAAAAATGACATTGATCAAAGGTGCTCGAACATGTTATCAATACATCGGGAAGGGGGAAAATCACTGCATTGACAATCACTGCTTGCTCAAAGGCACTTAGATTTCTCTTTAGTAGACATTTCCATCTTAACTTGATGAATCTCACAATCTTTTTTTCCTTGCCACACTGAAGTAATTTATTTTTTATCTCTCCAAGCTATATATATATTTTTTTTATACAACCTGACACAATATGCCACAAGGGATGATAATAATTCCAGAACCTTGCACAAACTCCAGATAGCACTTACTCTCCCTTCAGTCGCATTTGGAGAAAATGAAGTGTCCTTTCTAAAAATGCTGAATATTATTAAATAATAAATGTTTTGACACATTTATCATACACATGCCAGGTAAAAACACATTGGCGTTTCAATATGTCACCTCAAAATATTGATTTCTACCTTCTACCTTCTGTTGTTCATGAAGGTTTAGAAAAGGCTATTTCCTGATCAGCATGATCATATTGATTCAAGGTAACACTAAGAAACTAATGTTATGATGCTTAAGTGAACCTGGGGCGGCAGGGTAGCGGTTAGAGTGGTTAGAGCGTTGGACTAGTAACCGGAAGGTTGCGAGTTCAAACCCCCAAGCTGACAAGGTACAAATCTGTCGTTCTGCCCCTGAACAGGCAGTTAACCCACTGTTCCCAGGCCGTCATTGAAAATAAGAATTTGTTCTTGCCTGGTTAAATAAAAAAATAAAAAATAAAAAGATTTCTCAGAGCTAAAATGTGATTTCTCTGAACATTCAGTGAGGTTTGCCGTGGTGAGGGTAACCGAGGGCCAATGAATCTTCCAGAGGTACGATGCAACAACTCAACATTTTCACTGAAATCATGTTTTCATTGGTTTTGATTAAATTTAATTGAGTAATCTTATTAAAAGGTGGAGGCTTGGGGACTTGTTAGCGCTGCATATTCACATTGGTAGAGGATGTTACTGTATGTATGAGAACTTACACTTTACTTTTTCAAGGAGTGACGGCAAGGATTACATGACAGTACCTGTCCAATGACGGGTTGTGCTATTTAAATCATCTGTCCCAAGATTCCACATTATCTCAGATGGCTGAACATTTCTTCAGCGCTGAAGAATCCATGAATGGTCCATGTCACTGTCTGGTCCTGACCCATTTTCATATTCAAGCAGTTCCTCTGTACATTATTGATGCACAGTATATTTGCCTTGATTTGAGTCTAAAATCAATGCGTAAATTCAGTATTAAAGTTCACTAACGCAACATTTTTGGGGTGATATTTTCTGAGTACAGTTTAATGTATTCACAGTCAGGCAAATTACATGTTTCTTGAGTGAGGAGAGGCAATCTGCTCTTGGCCATTCAACTCCAACTTTAATTTGGGTTCCAAAATATATATTTTGGAGACATTGCTAGGCTAAAGTACATTTTCGAAGGGGGAAAGGAGAGACTACCGCTGGCTTTACTTTGATGAGGTGTTAATATCTAAAATCAAGAGCAGATAGGACCCTTATTAGTCCCCATCTTCTCATTAGAGGGAGGGGCTTATCACACAGAGGAGAAGACAAAAGCTAAGGAAGTAATATGACTGGCGTTGACTTTGCTGCATGTCCTGAAGCTTTTGGTTGAGGTCAACTTAATTTGAGACTTCGATAGGTCGGGAAACTTGTGAGACGAGTCACATTGACACTGTTTAAAATACCTAATTCATGCCCCAACCTCGCTGGCATCCAAATTCTCAATTAGAATACATTTTAAGTATCCCTCGTTAAAGACCATAGATAACTCAGAATGAGTTTTTAAGGAATGTTGTGGTCTGAAGTATTTGTTGGTTTTATAATATATGCCATTTACCAGACACTTTTATCCAAAGTGAGTCATTTTATGTATGGGTGGTTCTGGGTACCATTCTCTACCAACTGAACTACAGAGAAATATCAGCACAGATACTTCATTTCAATCTCCTTGAAAATGGATGTGGAGGATTATTGCAATATTTTCTTGATGTCCTCATTGCATACCAAAGAATAACGATGACAGTTTTTTCAAAACTCAGGAAGTTGGAAAGATCATTAAATATTAATGTTCTCCTTTACACATAACAGTTTAAATTTGTAAACACTCAATATTTTATGTTAACTCAATCTCATGTAAAATGTATGAAGAAGTGACACAAACATGCACAATGTGGATCTGGGAAAAGTATTTCTCCAGGCCAAGGCTAGAAATAGAACTGACATCATTTGGCGTCCGTTTCAAGTCATCCGAGAAAAAAAAACATTATGGACATATTTCCAAAGTGGTCGCACCTTTAGCAAAGTTTGCAGCTGCACAAAGTTAAAAAGGTACTAATCCATTTTTAAACTGCACCGTTTTCCTCAAAATAAAACTAACCTTTTGTTTGGCATTTGGCATTTTTTTGTCTTTGTCTTTCATTTCCTTTAGAAACTAACAGTTTGATGGGTGGAAACACTTGGTGCCCGCACGTAAACGCACACACACGCTGACACAAGAAAACATGACATACGTTTACATTTTAAAATGACAATACACCATTCACCAGTCATTTACTTATAAATCCCCTTATTTGGACAAACAAAAAGCACAAAGTAAGCACACTGGTAGAACACCACCAATCAATGCATTAAGACGACGAAGAATGAGCCTGCAGCTCGATTAATGTTGAGCCATTGACAAACGGATTGAGTCAATATGCAAACATTCGCCCTAAACAAGTCAGAAAATACATTGGGCGGCAAAACTATATGCCCCATCGATTTCTGTTCGGGGTCAATGTACATTCTTCTGCATTTAGACATATAATTCCCTCTCCAGCAAAGTCATTAGACGGGCAAATGTTTAATTAAGCAGTCACTGTGGTGTAATCTCAATAATCCAGTATCTGAATGTGGGCCAAACTGGAACACTCCTGCCTGCCCCTTCCCTTTCGTGGGAAAAGACTGTTTCTAAAACAGCTACTTCACCACCTCCACACTGAAAATCCGACATGAACTGTGCAGCGTTGGCCAGAACAGATCTTAAATCCACACAATTCCCAGCATGGTCCGCTAATTAAAAGCCCACTTCGAAGATTTTCAGCAGATTCAGCCAGGTGTTCACAGCTGACCTATTTTTTCCGCCAAAGGAAAACAGTTTTTAGGGGCAAGGATCGAGACAGATGTGTCTGAAAAACTGTCAAGCTCTTTTTCACCCCTCCGTGCCTCCATGCACAAGGATTCATTATGTCTGGTCTTTGTGGATCATTTGGCTTTCCAAACTGTCCTCAGCTGGACCTGCTGTGGAATTATTCCCCCTAAACTGTCTGTCAGTTAGCAGAAGACGGCTTGTCACACATAATAGGGGTGTCATGACTGCCAGCGGAGGACAAGCGCAAATAAATGGATGCTGTTGCTCGTCTCAAAGTTAAGTGCATGACAGTGTCATTTCAAATTACAGTGATCTTTCTTCATTCATATTCAAAGTGAGGTCCGTTATTTCTGAAGCCAATAACAACACATTCAATAGACAGATGTGTGCAAGTTCTATGCTGTACTACTGTTCATCTTAGTGAGAGCATGTGAGAGCTTTAAAACATATTTAGTGTACTTTTCTTTCCAGAGGCAGGACAGGCGTCAAATCCATGGTAAACTCACATATCCCATGTTTCCAAATGCTCCACATGATCAAAATCTTAGTAGATTCTACCTTTCACTTAATACTTCCCTTCGTATTCTCCGCTCAGAATGATTAAACAAGTCAGAAATTCCTTTGGTTCCAAGTTCAAATAAGTGACAAAAACATATAAGCAGTACGCTAATAATTATTGAATTCACATTTGGCTGTATGTTCGTTCTCATTGTGTTCGCTAATAGACGCAGGCAGTATCGGCAATGTAAATCAGAATGAGAATCAGAAGACAAAGCCGAGTATTAGAAAGATAACACTGGAAATCATTTGTCAGTTCACAATGCAACGAGTAAAATAATGCTTGGCCATATCTAAATGAGGAAACAGTAGTCCTATAGCAGACAAAGGCAATTCAAATGGAAACTGGAAACTGTTGAGAATATTTGGGTGAGCTATTCAAAAAAAGTTGATTCTGCCACAGAAGATAATGAACTTAACAGTTTTCTGAGAGAACGAGGCAAAATCAGTTTAAGTTTCTGTCAGGGTTGGCAGTTGGTGATGGGGGGGGTGATGGCACCCAGTGGTAGGCATGGCAATCCTATTATTGGTGTTTCTGAAGTAGGCCTCAACAGATATAATTATCATGGATGATTCAACTTATTTGTTAATTACGGTATTCAAATAAACGGGAACATGGCAGCAAGTGTGTGAGCAAGACAAAGGAGCTGATGTGAGCAAGACAAAGGATACGATCGTGGACTACAGGAAAAGGAGGGCCGAACAGGTCCCCATTAACATCTACGGGCTGAAGTGGAGCGGATCGGAAGTTTCAAGTTCCTTGGTTTCCACATTACCAACCAACTATCATGGTCAAAACAAACCAAGACAGTTGTGAAGAGGGCACGGCAACACCTTTTCCCCCTCGGGAGCCTGACTGAAAAGATTTGGCATGGGTCCACAGATGCTCAAAAGGTTCTACAGCGGCACTATCGAGTGCATCCATACTGCTCTGCATGTGACCATATGGCGCTACAGAGGGTAGAGTGTCTATGGCCCAGTACATCACTGGGGCCAAGCTTCCTGATATCCAGGACCTATAAACTAGGTGGTCAGAGGATGGCCCAAAAAATTGTCAACGACTCCAGTCACCCAAGTCATAGACTGTTCTCTCTGCACGGCAAGCAATACCTGAGCGCCAAGTTTAGGACCAAAAGGCTCCTTAACAGCTTCTACCCCAAAGCCATAAGACTGAAGAACAATTAATCTAATTGCCACCTGGACTACTTACATTGATCCCCCTTGTTTTTACACTACTGCTATTCACTGTTTATTACCTATAAATAGCCACTTTACAAATTACCTCGATGAACCTGTACCCCCACACATTGACTCAGTACCGGTACCCCCTGTAATATAGACTCGTTATTGTTATGTACTTCTCTTGTTTTACTTTTTGATTAAAAAAAATTATTTTTGACTTTAGTTTATCTAGTAAATATTTTCTTAAATCTATTTCTTGAACTGCATAGTTGGTTAAGGGCTTGTAAGTAAGCATTTCACGGTAAGGTCTACACCTGTATTCGTCGCACGTGACAAATAACATTTGATTTGAAAAAAAATCTGCTAGCAGAACAAAGTTCAGTGTGGAGAGGCTGTGGCTTCAGATGAGCAACAGGCATAACACATTGGCGTTCTCCAACCCTCTACCTCTCACATATCCGGCGGAATCCCAATGTTCGCTGGAGTCATAGATACGGCTTATCGGTCATTTGGAATTTTGAGCAGCAAACATTTAAGTCATTTTCCGATCCCTGGCTTGCTCCCTTGTCAGGGTGATGTTCCAGCTTCGAACACTGCATAGGAATGAAGCATGTGGCAGGCACTGAGGTATTTTGAATATGAAGGCAGGCTTACATTTGCTATGTTGTACGGCTTAAGCATGGCCTATATTAGATAGTAAATCTACTGTATTACTAGTATCACATATATTACTATTTAATCTAATTCTAAACCTATTTCACAAAATCTAAAACTGTTCATGTCTTTGAAAGAACTCCAAGGCATAAAGAAACACAAAAAGCAAACTCTCAAGTTCAATTTCTATAGAATGTTTGGTGAGGAGATCATTTTAAATTTAGACATTATCAGCCTCCACTATATTAATCAAAGTCAAAACGCAATCCCGCTTTGATAAGTTGCTGGCAATAATTCTCCCATTGAAGGCGCTTTTTTGAGTCTCGCTCAGGTGAAATGAAGAAGAGCTGATTGCGTGGGGTGATCCTACTGATTACATTTTAAAATTTAAAATGCATTTCTCATTAGATGATTCTGTGGCAGCTGATGTGGCAGTATGCTGTTATATGCGCACACTGTCGTGTGTTTCTTCAGTGTGAGTTATTCTTCACTTTAACATTTCCAAATCATCAGTGTTAAAGGTTGATAATGTCTATCACTATGCTGTTTCCCTAGATAGATGAGCCTGCACTGATATCTAGGTTTCAGTTCCTATCAGTAACATCTCTAGTGACATCTCTAGTTTAACACAACCTGATAATCAGCTTATGTCACCATATTGCACCTCTTTTCATTATAGTCGCTGAATACATTCTACAAAGACTTTCTCTATAATATGTTATATTTTGCATGCAGTCATATCATGGCTGACAATGATAGGTCCATCCCAGCCCTCATTAGGCATCTGTTTGTGTGTTATCCTGGCAGCTTCCCTCTGAACGGCTTGTCAATGTTTAATGAATCACTCATCATCGTTTAACGAAACACTCATCTTCGACGGTAGGAGGAGTTCAGCTTTCTTAGCCTGCCCCCTGTACTGCGAGCTGAATTACCAATGATCAAGACTCAGAGTTAGCCTTTGAAGCGGATTTCTCCTCTAGTAAAACCACTCAGACGAATGTTCAATGGCCATGATGTACTGAAATGATTGTGGCATATGTTTCAATAGGAATGTATCATAAACGGTTGGTATACATTATAGACATTTTGAGAATAGAACAAAGTCTATGATAAGCTGTTATACTATTGAATTAATCAATCCACATCTGAAGACTAACGTAGGTTTCTTTTACATATTCACATGGGGTAATAAGCATGAACTATTACTCGAGTGAACTGTATAAATTATGCAGTTGGTTCTATTGTGTCAGAATATTTGATTTATTTATAACATGTGCCAGTCAATTGACAGTAGGGGGTGTACGAAGTAACACTTCGTTTTTAGATGGATTTGTAAGCAGTAAAGCAGTACATTGCCAGCTGCTCGGAAATGATCTGAACCAAGCCGTGTGGCAATGGAATCAATGAATAATCGCCTTTCAATCATTCTACAATGCATGAGTTCCAGCAAGCGACACTAGTCCTCCCTGGGCTGGTTGGCCTCCGTGTTGACGGAAGCAGTAGCTCACAGCCTTCAGATGATTGTCCTCTCCCAGAGAGAAAAGGAAAGAGCTTTCAAAGCAGAGAGGGGGAAGGACACTTAGCTGTTGTGCTCCTTGAAACTGGCCCCCTCTCTTTCCCTTTCCATCTCCCAGCGACACAATGGGGATTTGTTTCGTCATCACTCATAGCTCTATCAATAACATATACATACGCTGAGAGCAATGAGAAAGACCAATGACGGGACACCAAGAAAGACATTAAGCATTTTGCTGAAAGACATAAATCAAAAACAGGAGGCTTCTGGATTATTATAAACCAACGAGAACTATTATTGTAAGTGCTCTCATTTAAAGGACACTAACTGATAGGAGTGTGATTTATATGGGGGGCACGTGGCATATTAGGACTTGTTGGGGAGAATTACTTACATTTGGGAAGAAAGTTATCTGGTAAAAAGACACTCAATGTATCACTATTTCCTGAAGTTTTATGCATGGGAAATATTAATTAATTAAGTATTAATAGTAATCAAGGGGCAATTTATAATACAATTGCTTCACGATTAAATCAATGCTCTCAATTGCTTCATGATTAAATGTGATTATTGTTAATTTGTACATTTGTATATACACCTTATCCCTATAAACCATTGTCATTCAGTGTATTACCTATTCCGCTTTGTTATCAGAGTGGCCACAAAATCAAGACACCAGAGATAGTAGCATGTGTCATGTGTCATGGAACATCTTTCAAATAGGCCTCTCTTTTAAAAGCTCATTACTTAATGCATACAAATGACCATGGACTCAGTAGCCATACACCTCAGAAACTGACACTGTTTGGTGCAAACTTTAGTCTTGGGCTCCAATTTCACATATCATTTTCACAGGGAGCTGTTTGGCCCGACGCATGCAAAATTGTAATTCCATCTTAGTTTCGTTGTGTCGTTGCTAATGACCTTTCGTGGGGTAGAATAGAAAAAGGAGGAGGGCCACTGTAATAAAAATATATAAAAAGAGAAAATGCCCATATTTCATCATAATGTTTCTTTGATGTGAAGTCAAAATAAGCCTATTTGCTACAATGTGTCAACAACAGTGTGTGAGCATGGTGAAAAAATTGGCTGCGGAGAGGTCATTTGTCAGAAACGGATTGGTGGGAGCAAGCGCGGTCGGCTAAAATGTAGATGCAGACAGATTTGAGGGAGCGAAATTGATCAAAACGAGGCTATGGGATTGGGGCGTGTGCATGTGCCCACACCAGAGTGAGATTGTGTGTGGGTAAGGGGTTGAATGAATGAATAAGTATCCAAATCATTATGCCCTATCATTAAATACAAATTCAGAGGCTGATTATGTTGTGCTTTTCCTGTCACGCTGCATAAATAGTGTAGGGGAAAATTGCGGAGGCTGGCGAAGGGGACCATTATGAGGGCACTGGACTGTGGTGCTGTGAAATGAGATGGAACAGAAAGACTTATATGAGATTATATAGTCATACAGATAACAGTGGAAAATGTATGGAAAACCGCAGGAAATCATCTGATATATTGTTAAAATATTCACAGAACAGAAATATAAACGCAACATATAAAATGTTGGAATAAAATTAATAAAAGGTGCCAGAAATGTTCGAGAAGCACAAAAAGCTGATTTCTCTCAAATGTAGTGCACAAATGTGTTTACATCCTTGTTAGTGAACATTTATCCTTTGCTTAAAATAATCCATCAAACTAACACGTAACATATCAAGAAACTGATTAAACAGCATGATCATTACACAGGTGCACCTTGTGCTGCGGGAAAATAAAAAGCCACTCTAAAATGTGTCGTTTTGTCAAACAACACAATGCCCTCAAGTTTTGAGGGAGCGTGCAATTGGTATGCTGCCTGCAGGAATATCCACCAGAGCTGCTGCCAGAGAATTGAATGTTCATTTCTCAACCATAAACTGCCTCCAACGTCGTTTTAGAGAATGTGACAGTATGTCCAACCGGCCTCACAACCACAGACCACGTGTAACCACGCCGGCAGGATCGTCTGAGACCAGCCACCAGAACAGAACAGCTGACGAAACTGTGGGTTTGCACAACCAAAGAATTTCTGCAGAAACTGTCAGAAACCATCTCAGGGAAGCTCATTTGCGTGCTCGTCGTCCTCACCTTGACCTGACTGCAGTTTGGTGTCGTAACCGACTTCAGTGGACAAATGTTCACCTTTGATGGCCACTGGCTTCGATATTGTCACTTTAATAAAAGCCTCTGTTACACAGCTACACCTAAAACATGCTTGAAAATCCAGTTGTAAACTGAAGTAGTAGGGAAATAAACCTGGTAGTAATGTAAAACTGTGATTCCCCTCTTTTTTAACAAAGGCCAAAACTGCTTTCAAAAGTGTTTTCCTGCGATTGCATTAATAGCTGTGCATTGACTGCTTGTCAGAGTACATGTTTCTCTCCTATGGCTCTCGCGACTTGAATGCGCCTCAAGAGGAAGAGTTTTCTCACATAGAACACACAAACCGACGAGGTAAATAGGTCAACTATTCTACTATGAGGTTGTCTCATTTTGTTTTAATAACAACATTATCTGTCAAAAATAGTATGACTGGAAAGTTACATCCTGGGTGACAAAGTATATAGGCTTTGAATGACTTTGCCAGCAGCTGGAGTCGGCTTCACACCACTGTCTGAGTTGAGCGCTGCTGTGGTTTGCATTATAGACTATTTAAAAAATTACCCCATTTTCATATTTGAGTAAAAGTAAAGATACCTTAATAGAAAATGACTCAAATAACAGTGAAAGTCACCCAGTAAAATACTACTTGAGTAAAAGTCTAAAAGTATTTGGTTTTAAATATACTTAAGTATCAAAAGTAAATGGAATTGCTCAAATATACTATCAAAAGACAAAGTGAAAGTATAAATCATTTCACATTCCTTATATTAGGCAAACCAGAAGGAATAATTGTCTTATTTGTATTTTTTATTTACAGTTAGCCAGGGGCACACTTCAATTCTCAGACATCATTTCATTTCAGAGGCAATAGGGATGACCAGGGATGTTTTCTTGAGAAGTGCTTGAATTGGACCATTTTCCTATCCTGCTAAGCATTCAAAATGTAACAAGTACCTTTGGGTGTCAGGGAAAATGTATGGAGTAAAAAGTACATTATTTTCTTGAGGAATGTGGTGGAGAAAAAGTAAACATTGTCAAAATATAAATAGTAAAGTACAGATAGATACCCAAAAAACGACTTAAGTAGTACGTTAAAATATTTTTACTTAAGTACTTTACACCACTGCCACCACTACCATTTAATTCCATTCATCTAAACATCGGAGTGTCATCAACAATCATGCATGTCAGGTCAGTGTACACCGCATAACAGAGAAAATGTCGTATTTGAGAATACATTTACATGGGAATATACTTCGTAGAACAGACATGCTTCTGTCTGTATTAGGCTATGTCATCTCCAAACCACCAGACCTGGATTCACTTGGTCAGTCAATGCCATGGTTCTTAATGTTGTGTATACTCAGTATATACACTGAACAAAAATATAAATGTGATATGTAAAGTGTTGGTCCCATGTTTTCTAAGCTGTAATAAAGAAAATCCCAGAAATGTCTCTCAAATTTTGTGCACAAATGTGTTTACAGTTAATCCATCCACACTTGAGGACTGTCTCATTCAAACATGCCATAGTTAATACTATACTACATACAGGACTGCTGTCAAATAAGAACCTAGGGAAATATCACACAACACCTTGTTATCGCTCCCCTTAGGTCAATGTTGAAGCTTCATCAGTTCACTAACAGACTGTACTTTTGACACAGACAACTTCATTGTTTCGTTCATATTGCAGATATATTTGGTTACTCATTGTCTATGTGTCATAGAATGTACCTGTAGGTCATTGACATGTCTGTCAATATGTTGTCAAAATGAATAGGATGAGTCTCAATGTTAACTCATAAGCCAGTGAGTAAAATGAGACATTCTGGATTTCTCAAGAGTAAGGCCTCACATATAATTGTCAATTTAAAGACTAAGGAAATCAAATGTGTGTCGAACTCTGCAACAAAAATAATGAATTCGGCTGGCAGTCAACCATATCAAATGAGTGTTACTTTATCATAGTTTGAAAATGGAATGGCATTTTCAATACAATGGGATTTTTCTTCATATAAATTACAATTTGCCTTCTTGCTCATTTTGCAGTATAAATAGTAACCTATGATATTATCCGTCAGCCAGTTAACATTCTCGTTTGAATACGATTCAGTGTGTCAGTGTAATATTAGACTTTTGGAAAAGACAAGTCCGTACAATACAAAGTCTTATATTATCTACAATTTACCCACAATGCCACTGTCTTCTTCATGTCTGTGTTCATCTACCAAACTATGTTAGCAGGATAAACTCAATCAAACCTGCATTGCAGTATTTACACAGTAGCTCATTTCCCTTAGTAATGGTTTTCATGACTGTAACAACATAACCACTCCCTACCACAGGAAGACACTTCCAGTTTTCACAATCAGACAGGTGTGTGCACAGGTGGACAAATAAGACATTGCATTTATGTGGCAGGTTAAATGTAGTCTGTTGTGTATGTCAGTACTGCATTGTAGCTATCTTGGTATTGCGACAGTGTGCTGTTTTACATTCATGTCACTTTTGTGTTGTCAGAATGAGTTGTCACATCCCAGTAAACATAGCGCGTTGCACTGTGATACCGCGTAGACATGTGTCAATGTCTACACACAATGTCTGTCCTCCTTGTGTACATTCGATAGACAGGCAGCTATTACAGAATCAAACCCACAGTCCTTTATATCAACTGTAGACTGATAGAGCAACATCCCGAAACCAATCTGGAGTTATAAAGCATGGAGGCTTACCTTGAGGTTGAAGGTGTGAAAGTCATGGAACATTCTCTCTCCTGAGACCTGTGTGACAATGAAGAGGATGAGACGTCCGTCATGATTAAGGAAGCCCACAATTACAGAGAAGCCCAAGCGACAGTGATTGATCAACAAGGAACTCTCCTTAATGAAGACTAAAGCACCCGAGCGATCCAGAGACCAAATTGGAAAATGTAACTAGAACTACAGTACACAGTGCCAGATGCTTCACTCAGCTCGTGATAGCATGTTGATAGTGTGTTAGATGCTCGACCATTTTGTACGTTGGTAGCACCTGTGAAGCCAGTTCTCAAGAGATATTCAATCAACAAACTCTGATAAACTTATCAAACCAGAAAGAGGGAACGCAACATGAAGTCCACACCTGAAAAATGCATGGTCATAGTCATGGGAAAACACTGAATAGACAGAGTTCAGGGAAAGTACACCCTTAATATTGTGTCTGAAAGGCTGTGTCTGAAGGACAAAGAACAAGAATACAATTCCCTTCCAAACACCGACAACAACCTATTCATGGTATCGGTGAGCCCAGGCCAACACTAGCAGGTAGCCTTGAAGATGGACAAAGATAGCAAGAATTGATCGAGTTTGAGTGAGTCTCGTGTTAAAAGACTGTCTGAACCCAAGGGCCACTCAAACATAACCGAATCAGTTTGACTGTCAAATACTACTTTGTTATCTACCTCATTGTTAATCATTAGAGAGAGAGAGATAGAGAAAATTCAGGCCCTGGAGGCAGACGCATCAGATGCCACCGCTGCGTTAAAATTCAGATATCGATTCAGCTCCGTAATACACTGGAGTGTGACGCGCTCTGACTAACCATAGGGAGGTGCACCTTTTCTTTTGGTTCTTTTCCCATCAAGTATAAGGTAAGCAATGTGCTTCCACAGGGTTACATCAGTTTGGAATGGTAAGCAATGAGCTTCCACAGGGTTACATCAGTTTGGAATGGTAAGCAATGTGCTTCCACAGGGTTACATCAGTTTGGAATGGTAAGCAATGAGCTTCCACAGGGTTACATCAGTTTGGAATGGTAAGCAATGTGCTTCCACAGGGTTACATCAGTTTTGAATGGTAAGCAATGAGCTTCCACAGGGTTACATCAGTTTGGAATGGTAAGCAATGTGCTTCCACAGGGTTACATCAGTTTGGAATGGTAAGCAATGTGCTTCCACAGGGTTACATCAGTTTGGAATGGTAAGCAATGAGCTTCCACAGGGTTACATCAGTTTGGAATGGTAAGCAATGAGCTTCCACAGGGAATGGTAAGCAATGAGCTTCCACAGGGTTATGTCAGTTTGGAATGGTAAGCAATGTGCTTCCACAGGGTTACATCAGTTTGGAATGGTAAGTAATGTGCTTCCACAGGGTTACATCAGTTTGGAATGGTAAGCAATGAGCTTCCACAGGGTTACGTCAGTTTGGAATGGTAAGCAATGAGCTTCCACAGGGTTACGTCAGTTTGGAATGGTAAGCAATGAGCTTCCACAGGGTTACATCAGTTTGGAATGGTAAGCAATGAGCTTCCACAGGGTTATGTCAGTTTGGAATGGTAGGCAAGTACAGTGATTAATATGAAGTGTAAACTCTGGATGCTTGACTGATGACTTCTACCTCAAATGTATACTGTTTTATACTGTACATTTACTGATTATAATGTAAATACTGTAAACGTGTACACAATTCATCATATAAATCACCTTGCTTAGTTTTACAGCAGTATTGTCCAGTGAGATCACATCTGTAAGACCTTTTTACCTGTGGGCTCACCTATAGCAGCTTTGCAGAATCTCAAACATCCTTTCACTGGCAGATATTAACTGAACTGCCACCCTCCATTCATTAGACAGTAATTACTCATATAAGGCGTTTACTCCATCGACTCCTCTCTTTTGCCAGGTGCAGAATCCTATAACTTCATATCTGGAAAAGCAAAGTGGTGGTGTGTGCTGCACGTTACTATACTGTACCAGACTAAGCTGCCCTGTTTGAACGTGATGCCCTCCAATGCAATCTCCCTCCCCGTCAAAACATCAAGATTACGGGGCTTAAGGTAATGGAAATGGGAGAATCAAAAATCCGGTAGGGAAGTACACAGCGTTGTCTCTGTGAGCTCACGCTGTATTGGGTATGTTAGCTTTACTTGATCATTTATACTATTTGTACTATTTATTTACTTCTGGGTTCTATTCCTGTGTCCACACTAGCATACTACATAGAGTGAACCAATGTATTGTGCAGCATTCTACATGATATGCTAGTTTGGACATATAAAAAAATGATGTATTTGATCGATGGGAATCCTCTCCATCCTTTTTATGTCATTCTTTAGCCTCCACAACTGCAACTATTTTTCAGCCTTCCGCTGTCATCATATTGTACTGTACCAAAGACTTTTAACCTTACCTCAATAGCACCTCGCCACTAAAATGAACTTCGCCTGAATTGCCCTTGTTGTTGGTCTCCATAGAAACTGTCCCATCAAGTCCATTCAATTCAGAGTGGCAGGGAGGGAAGGACTCTTGTCTGATAAGTGTTCTCAAAGTGGTCTCATTTTAATCGATTCTGAGAATGGCCTAGTATAATTACAGTTAATTAGATAACTACTGAGGTACTTTTTCTCGAGGACAGGACGATGATACGCTGATGTAAGCCTGTGGCGAGAGTTTCGCGAGGTAAAATGAATTTCTTCAACTTTAAGTTGAGCTTCATATAGACTAGATAATATGCATGCTAAACTATTCTTGTCAGGTTCAAATAGAGTTGTTTAGCCTTTCATATATGCCGAGATGTTTGTATCACCATGCTTCTTTATTTGAAGTAGAAATGAAGAGGTAAATTAAATGTCACATCACACTTAAGCTTTAGTAAACTCATTTGAAATGTGTTGGCATACAAAGGGCCTAATTCAATCCAAACACGTGGACATACCGATACCAAACACTGGTATCGGTATGTAACAAAAAATGTAATTTATATGCCGATTACTTAATCAGTGTTATACTGGGAAAACATCATTGATTGCTTTGGTATTAGTGCAACAACACTGATTGCCTTCTGGTAGTGTGATGGAAATGTTATATTTGATATTTAAAAAAAACGGAAAACTGGGAAAGAAATAGTAAATCCTAGTGGCCACTATTTTCTGACACTTCTCTGTATAATCTTAATCTGCTGGGAAAGGCTGCCTGGGCTCAAGGCACTAAATTGTCAGCACCCTTCAATCAGCTTGGCATCGTGAGTCAGTCTGCACACCCACACATTGCAGAGGTGACGGTATGTATTTGACCGCAGCTCCAGCTCATGTAAACATAAAGAATCCTGTTATATGTCTGCTTATTTGGAGTGTGTGACAATGCACACACCCCCACACACACAGTTTTTTGTTGCGTTACAGATTTTAAAAAAGTGGCTTTTTGTGGCCAGTTAGCATTTATACAGCCCAAGGTGTTGTGGATCAGATGTAGGAGCTATCTTGAAACAAGAAAGAAGTCAATATAGTGTAAGCAACAGCTGAATGTGATAATTGCTTCAGGTTGCAAAGGGAGTCTCGGATGTTCTACTCATTACACTGTAATTCAGCCATCACTCTTTTGTTGTAAGCCAGAGCCATTGTTGTACAATCAGTCGACTGAATTCGCCATCTGGTAGTTTGCTTGTTTGCTCATCTTTGAGAAATGTTTGACACATTTCGCACACACACGTTTCTTTTGTGGTGTCATTTAGTAGTCAATAGGTAACAATGTCTTTGAATGGTGCAGTCGTCCTTCAATCTCTGTTTCCGCCCACAGTTCGTAAACAGCTGGGCGGCCCCTGGCAAATGTCTATGCCAATACTTTGTTTACAAACATAAATCTTAGTATAGGGCCTCAGTTTGGCCAATGGAGTGTACCTGTAAGTAAGCTTTGAAAATGAACCTACAATCTTTTACAGTGTAAACATGATTTGTCCCTTTGGAATGCTGACAATAGTGATGTTGATCATGAATGATGATGATGCTTGATTGGTCCATAAAATGACACTATATCAGGGATCATCCATTAGATTCAGCCGAGGGCCAATTTTTTCTTGAGCGGATGGTCGGTCGGCCAAAACGTAGACTGCAAATTGACTACAAGAAGTCCAAACATGTATAATGTTTGACTAAAACATAATCATTTCAAGCCATGCTTATATTTGTATACGATCACCTGTCTCTATTTTGCGTGGGAATACTTTCTTCAATTAAACAATAGATTTCTTCAATTACAATCACTTGGAGTCGATTTCCTGGTGTTTCTTCAGTCTATTATGTCCAGCATAATACATTTTTTGCTCAGAAAACTTGGCGGGCCGCCAGCTGAGGAACCCTGCACTATATCATAGGTTGCATCCATAGGGTTTACGATAGACCGGGAGTCACACAATCAAACACGCCTACAAATATGTGCACTGTGAAGTCATCTGCTCTGTTCCTGCAGATCTGAGACTACTGTGTCTGCGTACAGTTTCAGACGGCACATAATGCAACAACAATAACAAAAACGTCACTACCGACTGCTTTATCTCACACCGCACAGCAAAACGTATCTCCTTGAGTCCCGGCCTGACAATGATGCATCGTCCAAATCGTTCCTATTGATCCCCACCATTATAAACTATAATTCCACTTAATTAGTTGCCTTCACGGTCAACAAGATGGATTTGAAGCCTGCGAGTGTTGTCAACTTTAAGTGTAATTACTCACTACTGAATAATAATGGAGCCTATTTAGTTTAGTTTAAAACGATGACCCCCCCCCCCCACACACACACACCCCATTCTCCCCTCTCTTTGTACCTTCTCAAATTTAGAGAGTGCCTGAATCCACAGCTAAATTCAACGATTTTATGTTAACAGTAGAATGGGTCCATGGAGCCTCTGGAGTTGAAAAAAGGAACATTTTGCTGGCGGAGCTGCTTGCCTCAGCACCGAGGGGCAGCACGTTTTGAATGCTCTGCTTTCACCCGGAATGGCCCACAAGAGGGATGCCAGGGGGTCCTTCGATGCAGGGAACCTGGGAATTTTGTGGCCATTCATCACGTTAATGAGTCACGTCATTGATTTACCCCCAAAACAGGAGTTTGTTCAAAAGTTCCACCCTGCTATCATAATTTGTTTCTTGAATTTTGGCTGAAGCTAGCAATTTGTCCTCACAAAAACTAATGGTTGGGGAGTTGATACAGGGACATACAGGCTTGTGGTTTATGAGAATATGTTTATGATAATATTGAGCACTTCTCAATCTTGGTTTCCACCCAAAGTGAGCCATGGAAGGCTACTACAGCAAAAAAAGAAAAGTATTGAAGGTTACATTTGGCAAACCAACCACAGTTTACAAAAACAAATATAAGGGGCAGAAACAGAGGTTGAGGACATTGCTTTAGCTGTCTGTCTTGTTGTATTGTTTGTAATATAAGTGTTTTTAGGACCCATGTTGGGTGGCCTTGTGTCAGACCACTGAGAAGTAGGAGAGATTAAAATGGAGGCAGGATATTGGAGCGCGGAATACATTTTACCGAGGAATCCAAATCTGTGATATTCCCATTTTGGGGGTGAGCGGATTTAAAGGAAGATGGACTGATAAATCTTGGGCCAGGTGGAATAGATGAATCCAAAAGTTATTTACCCATTTTAATTGGAAATGTCTGTCACACTGAAGTGGCCTCGCTACCAAGCCAACTCTGGGAAAAGTCATGATCCTTCTACCTTGATCAGCGGCAGGTATTTTATGGAGGGTGATATGCTGCATGTCAGCCACATCTTTAGATTTATTCAGGCAATATATTCTGACGTTCAAGAGATCAAGTGTGTTGTCTAATATTTGACTGAGGCCAGCTTGTTAGTCCTATTGCATATGCTGCTTATGCACTTTCAACATGATGAACCCTTTCTATCACAGTATAGCACTGGGTTACTTTGCATCTTATTGAGTTCATTGGACAATGAGGAAGTTGAGGCAGTTCGAAGTCAACAGGTTCACTAATCAAGTCATTTTCAAGTAGAGCAGCTATTGTTTGATGTAATTATGAAATAATTATTTGGTGGGTGCTTTTATTTGTCCTACTTTAAGCATGTGTGATTTGGAAATGTGTTTTTGCATATCCCGACTCCCTCTGAGACACCCTCGGAGAATGGGGTCAGAACCAGGCATCAGCCATTATCAACGGCGACCCTGGAGCAGTTAGGTTTAAGTACCTTGCACAAGGGCACATCAACATATTTTTCACCTTGTCGGCTCTGGGATTTGAACTACAGACATGTCGGTTACTTGCCAAACACTTTCAGGTGATATACACATAATAAGTCATACTCAAGGTAATATAAAAGATAAACTAGGTGGTTAATAATTAGTTAGAATTAGTTTAGTCCTTAGAAAGGAAATTTAGAGACTTCAACTGACTCTGTCATTAAACCCAATGCTTAAGGTGATGCCAGTTGCTAATGACATGTTCTACTGGCCTAGGCTGTTAATTCTAGACTGAACTGATCAGACTGAGACCCCTAGGCCCCTTGAGCCAACCCCTAGGCTCATCTCCTCAGACACTTTAATCCCCTATAGGTGGCAGGGGCCTTGTCAATCTCCCACTACCTCCTCCCTCTCTTCTCTGCTCGCGACTCCCATCCCTGGGCTATCACACTCACTGTCCTGCCTGTCTGGGGCTCTGAGTGACACGCTGGCGAGGCGTTGGCTGAATGTGCTCCGTCTGGAGCCGGTCCAACAACTACGGACACTCTGGACCGTGATGATGTCACGTTGGGACAGCTGTGGCTGTTTTGGAGCCTGGGAGTGTGGGAGATGAGTCGTTGGACTGTTGGGGGACTCTGTGTGTGTGTGTGTGTGTGTGTGTGTGTGTGTGTGTGTGTGTGTGTGTGTGTGTGTGTGTGTGTGTGTGTGTGTGTGTGTGTGTGTGTGTGTGTGTGTGTGTGTGTGAGAGAGTGAACGTGCAGTTACTAAAATGAGATTCAGACACAGATCTGGGGATAATGTCAAACAGACTTGCTTTTACAAGCTGTGATTTTTGCAAACAAAATACAGATACCTTCTTCGAGATACTCGATAAGATTGGAAGTGCCAAAAATACAAGTGCTCTATATTATAAGAGTATTCAATCAATAAATTGAAAGCCCTTCAAAAAATAAAATGAACAAGTGCCAGACAAAATAGAGTTAACACTCATCCTGGAGGGGATGGCCGTCGTTTAACGGGCTCCTGAATAATTGTGCTACTTTGTGTGTTTTTTTTACTCTGTTTTTGATGGTTTTTGTACTTAATGTTTCATCCATAATTTCCTATGACATTAGAACAGCGATAACTCACCTCGAACTGGACGAGGATTTTTCTTTGATGAGTCGGACGCGAAGGATCTCCCCGCACCGGTGGGGATCAACAACCTCTCCCTCAATGTGATCAAGACAAAAGAGCTAATTGTGGACTACAAGGCAAGGAGGACTGAGCACGCTCCCATTCACATTGATGGGGCTGTAGTGGAGCGAGTCGAGAGCTTCAAACTCCTTGGTGTCCACATCACCACCACAAACCAAAGCATGGCACTAAGACCGCACTCAATGAACTGTATAAGGTCATAAGCAAACAAGAAAATGCTCATCCAGAAGCGGCACTCCTAGTGGCTGGGGACTTTAATGCAGGAAATTGAAATCCGTTTTGCCAAATTTCTGCCAGATGTGCAACTAGAAAAAAAAACTCTAGTCACCTTTACTCCACACACAGAGACACATAAAAAGCTCTCCCTCACCCTCCATTTGGCAACTCTGACCTTAACTCTATCCTCCTCATTCCTGCTTACAAGCAAAACCTCAAACAGGTCTGTTGAAGTGGTTGCTAAGCCTCAGGACTGTGTCACTAGCACAGACTGGAATATGTTCCGCGACTCATCCGATGGCATTGAGGTGTTTACCACATACAGTAAGTCACAAGCTTCATTAATAAGTGCATCAACGACGTCGTCCCCACAGTAAAAGTACGTACATATCCCAACCAGAAGCCCTGGATTACAGGCAACATCCGCACTGAGCTAAAGGCTAGAGCTTCCGCTTTAAAGGAGTAGGACACGAATCCGGATGCTTATAAGAAATCCTGCTATGCCCTCCGACAAACCATTCACGAGAGCCCCTGCTGTTCCGGATGACTGTGTGATTAAACACCGTAGCCGACGTGAATAAGACCTTTAAACAGGTTAACATTCACAAGACTGCAGGGTCAGACAGATTACCAGGACGCGTACTCACATCATGTGCTGACCAGCTGGCAAGTATCTTCACTGACATTTTCAAACTCTCTTTGACTGTAATAACACCTAAATGTTTCAAGCAGACCTTGTGCCAAAGAACGCCAAGGTAACCTGCCTAAAGACTACTGCCCCGTAGCACTCACATCTGTAGCCATGAAATGCTTTGAAAGGCTGGTCATGGCTCACATTAACAGCATCATCCAAGAAACTCTGGACCCACTCCCTTTTTTGTACCGCTCCAAAGAAATCCACACACTCCACACAAAAATTGACACACTCTCTATTGCATTCCACACTGTCCTTTCCCACCTGGACAAAAGGAACACTTACGTGAAAATGTTGTTCATTGACTAAAGCTCAGCGTTCAACACCATAGTGCCCGCCAAGCTCATCACTAAACTAAAGACCCTGGGATTGAACACCTCCCTCTGCAACTGAATCCTGGACTTCCTGACGGGCCGCCCCCCAGGTGATGAGGGTAGGCAACAACACATCTGCCACGCTGACCCTCAACACAGGGGCTCCTGTACTCCCTGTTTAGCCATGACTGCATCGTCCTGCATGACTCCAACACCATCAGTAAGTTTGCAGATGGTGGTAGGCCTGATCACCGATGACGATGAGACAGCCTATAGGGAGGAGGTCAGAGACCTGGCAGTGTGGTGCCAGGACAAGAACCTCTCCCTCAATGTGAGTAAGACAAAATAACTAATCATGGACTACAAGGCAAGGAGGACTGAGCACGCTCCCATTCACATCAATGGAGCTGTAGTGGGGCAGGTTGAGAGCTTCAAATTCCTTGGTGTCCACATCACTAAGGACCTGTCATGGTCCAAACACACCAAGACAGAAGAGGGCATAACAATGCCTGTTCCTCCTCAATAGGCAGAAAATATTTGTCATGGGACCTCAGATCCTTAAAAAGTTATACAGCTGCACCCTGACAGCTTCCTGACTTGTTGCATCACCGCTTGGTATGGCAACTTTGCAAGGCGCTACAGTACATGATTTGGGCTGAGCTTGCTGCCATCCAGGATCTCTATACCAGATGGTGTCAAAGGAAGGCCCTGAAAATTCTCAAAGACTTTAGCCACTCAAGTCATAAACTGTTATCTCTGCTACTGCATGGCAAGAGGTACGGAAGTGCCAAGTCTGGGACCAAAATGCTCCTTAACAGCTTCTAACCCCAAGCCAGGGAAATCAAATTGCTACCCAGACTATTTGCGTTTGACTCCCTTAATGAATTATTTAATTATTCTCTTGCACAATCTCAATGAACACTCACGGACATACACACATGGATATTATTTTATTTTCTATCCCTTATTCTCCCAAATGTCATGGTATCCAATTGGCAGGTACAGTCTTGTCTCATTGCTGCAACTCCAGTACGGACTCAGCAGAGGTGAAGGTCAAGAACCGTGCGTCCTCCGAAAGACACCAATGTGTCAGAGGAAATACTGTACACCTGGAGACCATGTCAGCATGCATGCACCTGGCCCACCACAGGAATCGCTAGAGAGCGATGGGCCAAACCCAGACGATGCTGGGCAAATTGGTCACGGCCAGCTGAGACAGAGCCTGGACTCGAACCAGGCTCTCTAGTGGTATAGCTAGCGTGCCTTAGACCACAGCGCCACTCGGGAGACCACACACACATGGATGTTGACGCCAAACACACACACACACACACACACATGCACACACACACACACACACACACACACACACACACACACACACACACACACACACACACACACACACACACACACACACACACACACACACACACACTTCACATACGCTGCTGCTACTCAGTTTATTATCTATCCTGATTGCCTAGTCATGTTTACCCCTACTTACACACAGTGCTTAATTTGAGCCGGATCCTTCCGGAACAGAAACCGGCACCTCTCAGATTCTACTTTGTTTGTTCCGGCACCTATTTGCCCAGATCCAGTACCTCTCACGGCATGATTTATTAATTATTTCACTGTCAGCACGGCATACATTCTAATAAAAAGCAATCTGCATTATATCAAGTTGTCCCATTGCTATTTCTCCCGCCCCCCACAGAAAGACCATCATGTAAAAGCGCGGTCCTTCTAGGTAATCCTCCTATCCTGCCACACTGATTTCAGACCTGCTCTCTTATTTGAACATAGAGGTTATGGGGACGTCCGGTGTTGTCAGTAAATGTTCTTTACACAGGTCTTGGTAGTGGAGGTCAGCTAGTGAAGAGGTCCCTACGTAATCACGTCATGTAGCCTAGTCTAATCGTCTCCCTACTGAATTAGAGTTGTGGGAAAGCCAAATAAAACATTGATAAGAAAAGGCAATCGAGTTGGACATTTTTCAACCCAAAAATCCAGAGAAAGATGGGGAATCGAACCCAGAGCGAGCCAAAGAACTTTCAATGTCGGAGAAGATGAGTGAGGTGCAAACTGTTCCTGATGGCAACGCTAATCCTGCCAGTTCAGCATCACCACCGGCATCTCCACCATCTAGTAGTCCTACTAGCGAGTCAGACTCAGCGGGAGAGGGATACAGGGATCTGGGGGGCAGGGGGGGTAGTGCATCCACCGACGAAGTGCTCGGAGCAGGTGCAATTTGCAGTTTAAGAACAAGCAAACATATAACGCCTGGCTTGTCATGCAGAATTCAAAGTTGGGCTGTACAACATGTAAAAAGGTAGGGAGTTTGGGACTAGAAATGACTGGAGGGAATAAACTAGAAAAATAGTGGGTGGAATGTTCAGTAAACTAACATCCTATGCATCAGATGTACTATACAACAACAAAGAACCCTCAGAAACATGGTTTTTGAACATGCCTGAACCAAGGCGCATTTGGTGGCAGCAAGCTTTGTAGACAAGGCTTAGGAGGACACCCAGGTTAACACTCAAAATGAAGGAAAAAATAGACACGACAGCCAGAGTCTTCAGAACAGCCTTAGAAGGAGGCTAAACATCACAGCCACATGCTCGCTCATGGCTTTGAGCAAGAAGTTGACTCTCAGGAGTTAAATGGACTTGACATGGGGAGAGTCATTGTGGAAGGTTTTGAAAACTAATGTAGGACATTTTTTGACCTTTACCTTCACAGCACAGAACAAGTTTGTAATCTGAATATGTGTTTCACATTATCACATAAGCAGGAGGCCTATATATTTTCATATGTGTGTTCTGCTGTGGCTTACATTGATGTCTCTTATTTGAAGATATATTCCGATATTGTGATATTTGTTCTACTGCTACATTGATGTCTTGTAAAATTTATGAAATTCCCATATGTGTGCATATGGCGGGTGTTCTGCATTGTCGTCTAAAAATGTTCCTGTACATTGATGTCTTGAAAATTAGGCTATAAGAAATACGGACTTGTGTAAGCCCCCGAGCTATACTCAAGTATGTGGGCAAACTGCAATGACGTCTAAAATGCCTTGAATTAATTATCACCTTTGGGAGTGCTGTCCGATTCACCACCATAGATAGTAGGCTACTTGTGTCCTATTTTGTGTTTGCACTTTTTTTCTCAATGTGTTCCGGTACCTCAGAGCCCCCGGATAACCCCCCACACTATGTTTCCTTTTTATTTCGTACATTTTTCTTAATTACTTTTTTAAAACTTTAAAACTGCATTGTTGGTTAAGGACGTGTAAGCATTTCACGGTAAGGTCTACCTTCACCTGTTGTATTCAGCGCATGTGATAAATACAATTTCATTTTATTTGAAAGAGTAGCCAACCAGAAGTGTTTTGACTGACTGCAACACTAAATGTCTCTAGCCCAGCCTCCCATCCACCCTAACAAAACCACACTGTTGTTGTTATTGCACATTTCCTGTCCGGCGACAGTGTCTATCACTGACACCAATCGGCTCGTTCACACCATCTGTCAGTGAGTTACCCAGAGACACCAGAGTGCCAAGGGACACTTTAAATGTGCCACTGCCTTAATGCCCCATGTGTAACCATCAACAGGCAATGTGTTGCGAGTGAGTCTCTAGTTAAGAACACAGTATAGTAGGGCAAAAAAACGTGAGGACAAAGAAGGGATGTAATTAGGAGTGTGGACAGGAAATCACCTGAGGATGTCTTCTCACAAGTAATACAGTCAGGAGTTCACACTTTACCTCAGTCGCAGCTGAGAACAGAGGTTGCTTTAAGTGAATGGGTTGGATTCCATTTCAATTTAAGTCAAATTAGACCAATTAAACAGAATCCCCATTATGAATCAGATACTGTATATTGTTCAATGTTTTCTTTGAAAAACTGACCGATCGCACAGCCAGCGGGCAAAGAGATGGACAATTTACAAACAGTCCCTTCAGAAATTATTATTCACACTCCTTGACTTTTCCCCAAAAAAATGTGTTATAGCTTGATATTTAAATGTATTAAATTGAGATTTTGTGCCACTGGAAGACAGACAATATCCCATAATGTCAAAGTGGAATTATGTTTTGAGGAATGTATATAAATGCATTAAAAATGAAAAGCTCAACTGTCTTGAGTCATTAAGTTGTCAACCCCTTTGTTATGGCAAGCCTACATAAGTTATTGAGTAAACATTTGCTCAACGAGTCACATAATAAATTGCATGGACTCACTCTGTGTGGAATAATAGTGCTCAACATGATTTTTGAATTACTATCTTATCTCTGTACCCCACACATACAATTATCTGTAAGGTACCCTCAGTCGAGCAGTAATTTCAAACATGGATTGAACCACAAAGACCTGGAACCTATTGGTAGTGTCACGCCTTGGTCTTAGTATTTTGGGTTTTCTTTATACATTTGGTCAGGCCAGGGTGTGACATGGGTTATTGTGGTGTGTTTTTTGCCTTGGGGTTTTGTGGGGCGTCGACGTAGTCTATGGCTGCCTGAGGCGGTTCTCAATCAGAGTTTGGTGATTCTCGTTGTCTCTGATTGGGAACCATATTTAGGCAGCCATATTCTGTGAGTGTTTTCGTGGGTGATTGTTCCAGTCTCATGTGTAGTGTTCACCAGATAGGCTGTAATAGGTTTTCGCGTTTTGTTTGTTGTTTTTGAATATTATAGTTATTTCATGTATCGTCGATTCTACATTAAAGAACATGAGTAACCACCACGCTGCATTTTGGTCCGCTTCTCCTTCAACAGACAAACGCCGTTACAGAATCACCCACCACACCCGGACGGAGCGGCGTGGTAACAGGCAGCGACAGCAGGAGCAGCCAAAGGAGGAATGGACATGGGAAGACATGTTGGATGGCCAAGTGTAACAACACTTGGGAGGAGATACTGGCCGGAAGAGATCGCCTCCCATGGGAACAGGTGGAGGCACTTAGGAGAGCAGAGGCAGCCGGAGATAGGAGCCGACGATACGAGGGATCACGGTTGGCAAGGAAGCCCGAAAAGCAGCCCCAAAAATGTATTGGGGGGGGGACTCAGGGAGAGTGTGGCAGAGTCAGGAGACAGACCTGAGCCAACTCCTCCTGTTAATCGTGAGGAGCAGCGATCAAAGGACTTCTGGACTTGGGAAGAGATATTGGACGGAAAAGGACCATGGGCACAGCCTGGAGAATATCGCCGCCCCAAGGAAGAACTGGAGGCGGCGAAAGCGGAGAGGCGCTGGTATGCAGAGGCAGCACGACGAAGCGGATGGAAGCCTGAGAGTCAGCCCCAAAAATGTATTGGGGGGGGGCTTACAGGGAGTATGGCTATGCTAGGTAGGAGAACTGCGCAAACTCCCTGTGCTTACCGGGGGGCTAGAGAGACCGGGCAGGCACCGTGTTATGCTATGGAGCGCACGGTGTTTCCAGTGCGGGTGCATAGCCCGGTGCGGTTCATACCAGCTCTTCGTATTGGCCGGGCTAGAGTGGGCATCGAGCCAGGTAAGGTTGGGCAGGCTCGGTGCTCAAGGTTGGGCAGGCACCGTGTTATGCTATGGAGCGCACGGTGTTTCCAGTGCGGGTGCATAGCCCGGTGCGGTTCATACCAGCTCTTCGTATTGGCCGGGCTAGAGTGGGCATCGAGCCAGGTAAGGTTGGGCAGGCACGGTCCGGTCTATCCAGAGCCACCTCCAAACACCAGTCCGCCGGTGGCAGCTCCCCGCACCACGCTTCCTGGGCGTGTCCTCGATCCAGTACCACCAGTTCCAGCACCACGCACCAGGCCTTCAGTGCGCCTCGCCTGTTCAGCACAGCCAGAGCCATCCTTCTCTCTAGCGCTGTCGGAGCCTCCCGCCTGTTCAGCGCAGCCAGTGTTTTCCTCCTCTCCTGCGCTGTCGGAGTCTCCCGCCTGTTCAGCGCTTCCAGAGCCTTCCTCCTCTACAGCGCTGCCGGAGCCTCCTGCCTGTTCGGAGCAGCCTGAGCTGCCAGACTGCATGGAGCAGCCAGAGCAGCCAGAGCTGTCAGCCTGCATGGAGCAGCATGAGCTGTTAGTCTGCATGGAGCAGCCTGAGCTGTCAGTCTGCATGGAGCAGCCAGAGCTGCCAGTCTGCATGGAGCAGCCAGAGCTGCCAGTCTGCATGGAGCAGCCAGAGCTGCCAGTCTGCATGGAGCAGCCAGAGCTGCCAGTCTGCATGGAGCAGCCAGAGCTGCCAGTCTGCATAGAGCACCCAGAGCTTCCAGTCTGCATGGAGCTGCCAGTCTGCATAGAGCAGCCAGAGCTGTCAATCTGCATGGAGCAGCCAGAGCTGCCAGTCTACATGGAGCAGCAGCCAGAGCTGTCAGTCTGCATGGAGCAGCCAGAGCAGCTAGATCCGCCAGTCAGCCATGATCTTCCAGATCTGCCAGTCAACCAGATTCTTCCAGATCTGCCAGTCAACTAGACTCTTCCAGATCCGCCAGCCAGCCAGGATCTGCCGGAGCCAACTACCTGCCTGAGCTTCATCTCAGTACTGGGCTTCCTCTCAGTACTGGGCTTCCCCTCAGTACAGGGCTTCCCCTCAGTCCCGGGCTTCCCATCAGTCCCGAGCTGCCCCTCAGTCCCGAGCTGCCCCTCAGTCCTGAGCTACCCCTCAGTTCCGAGCTACCCCTCAGTCCCGAGCTCCCCCTCAGTCCCGAACTGCCTCAGTCCCGAGCTGCCCCTCAGTCACGAGCTGCCCCTCAGTCACGAGCTGCAATGGTCGGCGGCGAGGGTGGATTATCCCAGGACGCGAAGGGGAGAAACTAAGACATTTATGGAGTGGGGTCCACGTCCCGAGCCGGAGCCGCCACCATGGACAGACGCCCACCCGGACCCTACCTATGGTTTTGAGGTGCGTCCGGGAGTCCGCACCTTAGGGGGGGGGGGGTTCTGTCACGCCTTGGTCTTAGTATTTTCTTTATATATTTGGTCAGGCCAGGGTGTGACATGGGTTATTGTGGTGTGTTTTTTGTCTTGGGGTTTTGCGGGGCGTCGGCGTAGTCTATGGCTGCCTGAGGCGGTTCTCAATCAGAGTCAGGTGATTCTCGTTGTCTCTGATTGGGAACCATATTTAGGCAGCCGTATTCTGTGAGTGTTTTCGTGGGTGATTGTTCCTGTCTCATGTGTAGTGTTCACCAGATAGGCTGTAATAGGTTTTCGCGTTTTGTTTGTTGTTTTTGTATATTATAGTTATTTCATGTATCGTCGATTCTACATTAAAGAACATGAGTAACCACCACGCTGCATTTTGGTCCGCTTCTCCTTCAACAGACAAACGCCGTTACAGGTAGATGGGTAAACATTTAAAAAAGCAGATATTGAATATCTCTTTGAGCATGGTGAAGTTAATATTTACACTTTGGTTGGTGTATGGAAATACCCAGTCATTACAGAAATACAGTCATTCTTCTTAACCTCTTGCTCCTACCCGACACGCAGGCGTCCCATCTAGACATCTGGAAATGCAAATGCGCTACGCTAAATGCTAATAGCACTCGTTAAAATTCAAACGTTCATTAAAATACACATTCAGGGTACTGAATTAAAGCAACACTCGTTGTGAATCTAGGCAACAAGTCAGATTTTTAAAATGTTTTTCGGCGAAAGCATGAGAAGCTATTATCTGATAGCATGTAACACCCTAAAAGACCCGCAGGGGACATAAACAAAATAATTAGCATAGTCGGCGCTACACAAAACGCACAAATAAAATATAAAACATTCATTACCTTTGACCATCTTCTTTGTTGGCACTCCTAGATGTCCCATAAACATCACTATTGGGTCTTTTTTTTAGATTAAATCGGTCCATATATAGCCTAGATATCGATCTATGAAGACTGTGATCAAGGAAAAAAATAGCTTTTTATAACGTAACGTCATTTTTTTAAATTAAAAAAGTTGACGATAAACTTTCACAAAACACTTCGAAATACTTTTGTAATGCAACTTTAGGTATTAGTAAACGTTAATAAGCGATCAAATTGATCACGAGACGATGTATATTCTATAGCTGTACGTCTGGAAATAATGTCCAGGTAAATCTCAACCAAAATATCCGGTCGGAGACCGGAAGAAAGGCGCTATCTTGTGTCCGTTTGACCAAGAAACAAATCGTAGGAAAATGACAAGACTGTTGACATCGAGTGGAAGCTGGAGGTATTGCAAAACTCGGCCCCATTAAATGTGGTTCACATTCAACAATGGGTTCTAGTGGCGCATGGATATATTTTCGCATTTTCAGTGATCCTGATTTTCCTGCGCTTTTCGATGAAACGCACGTTCTGTTATAGTCACAGCCGTGATTTAACCAGTTTTATAAACGTCTGAGTGTTTTCTATCCACACATACTAATCATATGCATATATTATATTCCTGGCATGAGTAGCAGGGTGCTGAAATGTTGCGCAATTTTTAACAGAATGTTCGAAAAAGTAGGGGGTAGGAGTAACAGGTTAACTCAGTTACCGGAGAGGATTTCACCATGAGGCCAATGGTAACTTTAAAACAGTTACAGTGTTTAATGGCTGTGATAGGAGAACGTTGAGGATGGATCAATAACATTGGAATTACTCCAAAAAACTAACCTAAATGACAGAGTGAAAAGAAGGAAGCCTGTACAGAATCCAAAATATTCCAAAACATGCACCCTGTTTGCAATAAGGATAAACTGCAAAACATTTGGCAAAGACGTTAACTATGTCCTGAATACAAAGTGTTATGTTTGATGCAAGTCCAACACAACACATCACTGAGTACCACTCTTCATATTTTCAAGCATGGTGGTGGCTGCATCATGTTATGGGTATACTTGTCATCAGCAAGGACAAGGACGTTTTTTTTGGGATAAAAATAACTGGAATAGAGCTGAGGAATGGCTGGTTCAGTCTGCTTTCCAACAGATACAGATACAAACCCACCTTTCAGCAGGACAATGACATAAAACACAAGGTCAAATCTACACTGGAGTTTCTTACCAAGAAGACATTGAATGTTCCTGACTGGCCTAGTTACAGTTTTGACTTATATTTGGCCTGAAAATCTATGGCAAGACTTGAAAATGGCTGTCTAACAATGATCAACAAACAACTTGACAGAGCTTGAAAAATGAAAAACATAATAATGTACAAACATTGTACAATCCAGGTGTGCACAGCTCTTAGAGACTTACCCAGAAAGACTCACATCTGTAGTCGCTGTAAAGGTGATTCTAACGTGTATTGACAAGGGTGTGAATGCTTATGTAAATGAAATATTTCTGTATTTCATTTTCAATAAATGTTCAAACATTTCTCACAACATGTTTTCACTTTGTCATTATGGGGTATTGTGTGTAGATCGGTGAGAGAAAAACATCAATTTAATCCATTTCGAATTTGGGTTGTAACACAAAAAAAGTGGAATAAGTCAAGGGTTAGGAATACTTTCTAAACACGCTGTATCTAGGCCTAAATCAAGATGCTGTTTGATTGTTTTAAGTATAGGTTTACACGACAATGACAGACATGTAATGTGCTGCTCAGCCACTTTGTCAAGTTACTGATAAACATAGTGGTTTAATGTTATGGTAATTTAAAAGCAGACTGTCTTTGAGGAAAGAATTTCATCATGGTTGATTTTGTCTCAATGCATTTTTCTTAGAAGAGCCTACTGGCACAAAACTTCAAAACAAAGCCTGTGATTTTGGGGTCTTGTTTCATGCTTCTGGCGGTTTGACTGTGTTTTCAAATGCAACAGGGGAAAGAGAGAGATTCATGTGTTGCTCAGGGTTCTTTTAGGTACTTCCCCATCTCCCATCCCCCTGCACAATTAATTAGATTTTTGGGGGTATTATCAAGAGGTAGCCGTGCAAAGTGGCATGACAGAAAAATGGTCCAGAACCCGAGGCTTTCCTTCAGCTGGATGTCGTCACCACAACCCAGTGTATCTATGGGGCAGAGGATAAGCATGTTTCAACCAAAATGAGGGCAGAATCAAATCACAACGTTGGAATAAAAAGTGACAGAGCAGCAATGAGACTGAGATAGGGTTGGGAATGAATCCTAAACATGCATGTTTGAAAGTACGAAAAATACCTGAGCAGATTCACTATTAAGCAGTTTCCACAGTTAGTGTTTAGCAGAAACATGTCAAAACCGTCTTTTTGGAATCATGAAGGTACATTTTCCGAATGTCGAAGACAACAGAAGACAATATGTTACTACAGAAAGTAATCAAAGCATTTCTAGGAAAAAAATACCCACTGAACATATTGGACCTGTGCGTTCGGACCTGCTTCCCAAACTATTGATTTCAATCCAGACGTTTGACACATAATCCGGGAAGTAGAAATTCATCAAAGTAATGATTGAATAATTATCTCAAGTGCAATTAATTAAACACGCCAATGAACTCATCTTCAACAGCTGTCCAAGCTTCAACACTTAATCACTTGTGAGAATTACCAAACAAATTGAGGACGCGGAGTGCATGCAATAATCTCTGCAAAGTGCATTGTTTACGAACAGTAATTACTATCACACTGTGCTCTGTGTATTAGCGAGCCAAGTGACTAGTACACGGTGCTAAAATTGAAGTTTATTTCCAAAATGATTTTGCATTCATAGATTTTAGGTGTGTATTAAAATGTTTTTCTTTGGAAAATGCCTTCAGAAAGCCTTCATACCCCTTGACTTTTTCCACATTGTGTTGTGTAACAGCCTGAATTCAAAATGGATTCAATTTACATTTTGGGTCACTGGCCAACACACAATACCCCATAATGTAATAGTGGAATTATGCTTTTAGAATTTTTTACTAATTAATAACAAATTAAAAACTGAAATGTTTTGAGTTAATAAGTATTAAACCCCTTTATTATGGCAAGCCTAAATACGTTCAGCAATAAACATTTGCTTAACAAGTCACATAATTTGCTAATTTTAATGGTCGCATACACATATTTATCAGATGTTATTGTGGGTGTGGCGAAATGCTTGTATTCCTAGCTCCAACAGTGCAGTAATATAATAGTACACACAAATCTAAAAAGTAAAAGAATGGAATTAAGAAATATTTAAATATTAGGACCAGCAATGTCGGAGTCCGGAGTGTATGTATATATATAGGAACACTAAAATAACACATCCTAGATCTGAATGAATGAAATATTATTATTAAATACTTTTTTCTTTAAATGTGCTGACAACAAAATCACACAGAAATTATCAATGGAAATCAAATGTATCAATCCATTGAGGTCTGGATTTGGACTCACACTCAAAATTAAAGTGGAAAACCACACTACAGACTGATCCAACCTTGATGTAATGTCCTTAAAACAAGTCAAAATGAGGCTCAGTAGTGTGTGTGGCCTCCACGTGCCTGTATGACCTCCCTATAACGCCTGGGCATGCTCCTGATGAGGTGGCGGATGGTCTCCTGAGGGATCTCCTCCCAGACCTGGACAAAAGCATCCGCCAACTCCTGGACAGTCTGTGGTGCCACGTGGCGTTGGTGGATGGAGCGAGACATGATGTCCCCGATGTGCTCAATTGGATTCAGGTCTGGGGAATGGGTGGGCCAGTCCATAGCATCAATGCCTTCCTCTTGCAGGAACTGCTGACACACTCTGGCCACAAGAGGTCTAGCATCGTCTTGCATTAGGAGGAACCCAGGGCCAACCGCACCAGCATATGGTCTCACAAGGGGTCTGAGAATCTCATCTCGGTACCTAATGGCAGTCATGCTACCTCTGGTGAGCACATGGAGGGCTGTGCGGCCCCCCAAAGAAATGCCACCCCACACCATGACTGACCCACCGCCAAACCGGTCATGCTGGAGGATGTTGCAGGTAGCAGAACGTTCTCCACGGCGTCTCCAGACTCTGTCACGTCTGTCACATGTGCTCAGTGTGAACCTGCTTTCATCTGTGAAGAGCACAGGGCGCCAGTGGCGAATTTGCCAATCTTGGTGTTCTCTGGCAAATGCCAAACGTCCTGCACGGTGTTGGGCTGTAAGCACAACCCCCAGCTGTGGACGTCCACCCTCATGGAGTCTGTTTCTGACCGTTTGAGCAGACACATGCACATTTGTGGCCTGCTGGAGGTCATTTTGCAGGGCTCTGGCAGTGCTCCTCCTGCTCCTCATTTCACAAAGGCGGAGGTAGCGGTCCTGCTGCTGAGTTATTGCCCTCCTACGGCCTCTTCCACGTCTCCTGATGTACTGGTCTGTCTCCTGGTAGCGCCTCCATGCTCTGGACACTACGCTGACAGACACAGCAACCCTTCTTGCGCACAGCTTGCATTGATGTGCCATCCTGGATGAGCTGCACTACCTGAGCCACTTGTGTGGGTTGTAGACTCCGTCTCATGCTACCACTAGAGTGAAAGCACCGCCAGCATTCAAAAGTGACCAAAACATCAGCCAGGAAGCATAGGAACTGAGAAGTGGTCTGTGGTCACCACCTGCAGAACCACTCCTTTATTGGGAGTTTATTGTCTTGCTAATTGCCTATAATTTCCACCTGTTGTCTATTCCATTTGCACAACAGCATGTGAAATGTATTGTCAATCAGTGTTGCATCCTAAGTGGACAGTTTGATTTCACAGAAGTGTGATTGACTTGGAGTTACATTGTGTTGTTTAAGTGCTCCTTTTATTTTTTTGAGCAGTGTATACAGTGGGGAGAACACGTATTTGATACACTGCCGATTTTGCAGGTTTTCCTACTTACAAAGCATGTAGAGGTCTGTAATTTTTTATCATAGGTACACTTCAACTGCGAGAGACGTATTCACCCCCTATTCACCCCCTTTGCTATGAAGCCCCTAAATAAGATCTGGTGCAACCAATTACCTTCAGAAGTCAAATAATTATATAAATAAAGTCCATCTGTGTGCAATCTTAGTGTCACATGATCTCAGTATATATACACCTGTTCTGAAAGGCCCCAGAGTCTGCAACACCACTAAGCAAGAGGCACCACCAAGCAAGTGGCACCATGAAGACCAAGGAGCTCTCCAAACAGGTCAGGGAGAAAGTTGTGGAGAAGTACAGATCAGAGTTGGGTTATACAAAAATATCCAAAACTTTGAACATCCCACCGAGCACCATTAAATCCATTACAAAAAAATTGAAAGAATATGGCACCACAACAAACCTGCCAAACCAACAAAACTCATGGACCAGGCAAGGAGGACATTAATCAAAGAGGCAACAAAGAGACCTAAAATTTGCTCAGTGGTGAGATTTTTGGAGGGAACATTGAACAACAACATTGTAGTTATTCCACAATACTAACCTAAATTACAGAGTGAGAAGAATAATGCCTGTACAAAATACAAATATTTCAAAACATACATCTTGTGTACAACAAGGCACTAAAGTAAAAAAAAATGTGGCAAAGAAATTAACTTTATGTCCTGAATACAAAGCGTTATGTTTGGGGCAAATCTAACACAATACATCACTGAGTACCCCTATTCATATTTTCAAGTATGGTTATTGGCTGCATCACGTTCTGGGTATACTTGTCATCAGCAAGGACTAAGGAACTTTTTGGATGAAAAAGAATAGACCTAAGCAAAATTGTAGGCCTGCACCAGGCTGGGAAGACTGAATCTGCAATAGGTAAACAGCTTGGTTTGAAGAAATCAATTGTGGGAGCAATTATTAGAAAATGGAAGACATACAAGACCACTGATAATCTCCCTCGATCTGGGGCTCCATGCAAGATCTCTCCCCGTGGGGTCAAAATGATCACAAGAACAGTGAGCAAAAATTTCAGAACCACACAGGGGGACCTAGTGAATGACCTGCAGAGAGCTGGGACCAAAGTAACAAAGCCTACCATCAGTAACACACTACGCCGCCAGGGACTCAAATCCTGCAGTGCCAGACGTGTCCCCCTGCTTAAGACAGTACATGTCCAGGCCCGTCTGCTAGAGAGCAATTTGATGATCCAGAAGAAGATTGGGAGAATGTCATTTGGTCAGATGAAAACAAAATATAACTTTTTGGTAAAAACTGAACTCGTCATGTTTGGAGGACAAAGAATGCTGAGTTGCATCCAAAGAACACCATACCTACTGTGAAGCATGGGGGTGGAAACATCATCATGCTTTGGAGCTGTTTTTCTGCAAAGAGACCAGGACGACTGATCCGTGTAAAGGAAATAATGAATGGGGCCATGTATGGTGAGATTTTGAGTGAAAACCTCCTTCCATCAGCAAGGGCATTGAAGATGAAATGTGGCTGGGTCTTTCAGCATGACAATGATCCCAAACACACCGCCCGGGCAACGAAGGAGTGGCTTCGTAAGAAGCATTTCAAGGTCCTGGAGTGGCCTAGCCAGTCTCCAGATCTCAACCCCATAGAAAATCTTTGGAGGTAGTTGAAAGACTGTGTTGCCCAGCAACAGCCCCAAAACATCACTGCTCTAGAGGAGATCTGTATGGAGGAATGGGCCAAAATACCAGCAACAGTGTGTGAAAACCTTGTGAAGACTTACAGAAAACGTTTGACCTCTGTCATTGCCAACAAAGGGTATATAACAAAGTATTGAGATAAACTTTTGTTATTGACCAAATACTTATTTTCCACCATAATTTGCAAATAAATACAATGTGATCTTCTGGGAAAAAAATGATCATTTTGTCTGTCATAGGTGAAGTACCTATGATGGAAATTACAGGCCTCTCTTATCTTTTTAAGTGGGAGAACTTGCACAATTGGTGTCTGACTAAATACTTTTTTGCCCCACTGTATTTCTCAGAGTGAGGCGGCTATACAGCGTTTTGCAAAGCAACATAATTATTTGTCTATCTTAAATGAAACCATCAAGTGATAGATTTCAAACAAATACATGTCTATCCTTTAACAACCCCATGCCATGATTAGATAGTGAAAAAACACACCAATATCTTATATCTTAAATATCTTTAAAAAAAATAAAAGTGAATTTCTGAAAATGGATATATAGCATTTTCTAAAGAAACTCTTCAATTGTCTAAAGAGAGTTGGGTTTATTTTTCGTAGTTGCCTCTGAGACTCCTGTTAGATAACACAGATTATGTGATAACAAGTGTTTTGCATTACTCAATTCTGTCATCATAGGCAGCTGTATCCCACAAAATATTTGATACAGCTCCCTCCCTCCCTCCATTCTGGAATTAGCATTAATAGTATGAGCAGTATGAACAGTATGAGTTTAAACTGCCAAACCCTGTGCTTACAAACTACAGTAGCTGCATCTCACAGACACCCGATTCCCTGACTAGTTCCCCTCCACACTAGATTGAGTACACATATACAATATTATATATTTTTTTGAGTATGTCACTGCCCTGAAACCTGAAATCCTTTCCACTGTTTTTCCCTTGAGGGAATGAACTAGCTAAATCTGTCAGTCAAACCCACACTAACCCTATTTAAAAGGCTGCCGTGACTATGCCAACCGAGTCTGCTGGGTTTTTTGCAATGAGGTAATTTTGGGCATCACAAACCCAGCTTTCATGGTACGCCGAAGCCTGCCAGTCACTGAGGACTATGGGAAATAGAGACTGTGGTTCTGACATATGGGGGAGCTATCTGGAACACACTCATGTCTGGCGGTTGAATGAGGATTGTCAGCTAATACAGTGATGTAAGACGTGTGTGAGTCGTCACAAGTGGGAAATACTTTACAGTGGTGTATATGTAGCTATAGCGACGATAACTTACAGCTCATCATCAATCGCAATTATACGTCTATGGGCATTTCTTTCATTCCGTAATATGTGCAGGTGTCTTCAAACATTTGCGATGTTCTAATCTTGATAATTACATGGACTTATTTGAGTATACCATTGTGGGCTGCTGAATCCAAATGGTAATTAGCATATTAATTTAAATCCCAATATCTCACACAGTACATTTCAGTGGGGATGATAACAATGGGGCACAATGGAGATATTATAGTAATTGAAATGAGCTAAGTGTGAACTGTGACTCACTTCTGCTCTGTCTAGAGTGTCTAACTACATATGGATGTAGTGAAATCACAGAATTAAAGGGATTGTTCGGGATTTTGTCAATGAAGCCTTTTATCTACTTCCCCAGAGTCAGAAGAACTCTTCGACACCATTTTCTTGGTGAAGTAGACAAAGGACTTTATTGACAAAATCCTGAAATATCCATTTAAGTGTGTCAACCGAAATGAGTGATATACATACCAGGATTAGGGTCAATTCATTTAAATTACAGTCAATTCAGAACGAAAAACGCATTCCAATTCCACATGTTCGTCAATGAAAAGCATAGCAGAGAAGTGGAATTGGAAGTTAAGTGTACTTCCTGAATTGACTGAAATTTAAATCAAATTGACCCCAACCCTGGTATACACACTACTAGTGTAGAACCAAAAAATATTGTCGGTAGCTAGGTTTCCATCCAATTGGCAACAGATTTTCATATAAATATTCTAAAATCTGCATAAAGAAAATGTTGTGTTTAATAGCAAATGTGCCTACTCTGGTCTAGCCAACAGCTTGCAGATACAGTGTGGGCAGGCTGTGCAGGTTGTCTAGTCTACATGATGAGATTAGTATGGATAAGAACAAAAATATTTTCATTTATCAAATGGCAGTCAAGCATCGATCAAGATCAATATTTGCTCATAAAGGCGTTTCCACCGCTGTATCTCACATAGTTAATTTTACAGACACAAAAAGATCGCACCATGTCGGACAAACAAATGATCTGTCAGCAGTTATTAAATAGTACTGAAACTTCCTGTTTCCATCACAGCTGTCGTGGATTTAAAAAAAATACTATATGACTTTACTTGCATATAAACTGTGGATGAATACGTGGTTATTGTCAATATTAGAATGATTTGTTGGTAGGCCAGGCATTTTTGCTGTAGTACACCCGTTTATTTTACGTGGAGGTGATACCTTCCCTGTTTTGTCAGAAACCTTGATACTTTAGTTCCTATTCAGCTTTTCTCCTCCAGGTCGAGTAAGAAACTACATTTGGGCAGAAATAAATACTCCAAAGACGCTGAACAATTCCTCTAATGCGGTCTTAATGGTATTTAGCCTTATCTGGAATTGGTTTGTTTATACCCCGCTTGAAAAACACCAAACACTTTTGTCTCCTTTTGAGAGCATCTCAATTAACTCTGCCGACAAGAAAGTCTGGTGAAATAACACTCTGCTATTTGATCGACACTTGCCCACAGTACGGACATTAGGCAACTCACGGGCCATGCTAATGCTGCTAGTTTTGAAAGTAAACATTGCCTTTTGTTGTCCTCCGACAGTATTGCAACTCAAATTATGATGGTGTGTACAATCAATTACTTCAAATAATGTCTGCAGAATGGATTCCAATGTGACGCTTTGATGGAAAAGAGACCGCACAATGTGAAAATGAAAAACAATGGCTGTGTCGCTACAAGGACATCTTTTAAAGTATTGTCATCTCTGCTCTCGTCACACTAGCAGAGTCACTCGACATCTTTGAGCAAAATTAAATCTTGATTGGTCCAAAAAATATATTTAAAGCCCAAACTAATTGTCCTCTTTGTTGTGAGCGAAATATATACTGGCTTTTATCCTTTTATTGGTAACTCCGACGTGTGTATCTCCAAGAATTGATTTCCCTCCAGAGTAATTGTTCTTTTCTCCCCTGTTTTTATAAATAAGTTGTTAGCCCGGCCGATACTCTGAAAAGCTGAAAGGCTATTGTTGATTCAGCTTCAGAACAAGGACAGCAATTGTATTGACATGTGAAAGTTCTTTGAACTGGGTGTGAGGTCACTCAAGGCTATTAAAGGATTTCTAGGCGCATCAATAGTAATTACATGTACAGTATTTAGACAACCATTGGCGTGACAGATCAAATGCACCCATTTGCTGTTTTGAATGGTATTTTTGACGGTAGGACTTCTATTTACAGCATGAATAGAAAAACTACTATTTGAAAAAGGTCTTGCTATGTGATAGAGATTTGCGTTTTAAAAGGTTTCTTGGAAAAGTTTGCTGGGTCAAATTTAAGTGGTTTGTATGATGGTTGGATATGGATGAACTAGGGGGACATACATTTCATGTGTATTTAAATAGATGAACTGAAACAAGTCTCTAACATGGCATTATGAAGTCCCCCAAACCCACCGAGATGTGTCTACGGATAAGATATGACTAGGAATAAGCCATTACACACACATCTACATGACAATGACTGTACATTACATGGGTTACGGTGTAAATTGACTGAAACAATTACGTAACATTATACCCTCAATACCCACAGTCTGTGTTTTAGGTCGATACTACATAGTGGAGTTATAGTGGAGTTCAAGGTTTAGGGGATGATTTGGTGGCAGTTTAAGTCATTCTCAAAGCTAACAGTATTTCAAATCTGCCATTTGTGTAAGCATGTCATCCATTTGCCTCACTCCCCGCCTGCATTTACTTCACTCCCCCTAGTCATCTCTCAGTCGCCCGCCCGCCCGCCCCCTCCCTCCCTCCCTCCCTCCCTCCCTCCCTCCCTCCCTCCCTCCCTCCCTCCCTCCCTCCCTCCCTCCCTCCTTTCTTCCAGGAGTGTATAAGTCACACCTGAGCCATCCATCCAAACCCCTAGACCATGAAATTAGCTAAAGACGTAAAGCTGTGAATGACACAGGTGTGGAAACAAATGAGAACGTCAAAGTAAGAAGTGCAGATCAGAGACGGCAGATCTTGTCGTCGTTACATGTCACAGCTTACTTACTCTTTTACTTCATGCCCAGTCTTTCAGGGGCGGTTGTGTGTTCCAGAAGCTAATGCTAGCTCGGTATTAGCACACACTGCAGAGCTACAAGTAATGGTATGAGGAGCTTGTGAGAAAGTCATACTCCTGCATCTCATTTCCCATTGAAAACATTTGAAGTCGCTCAAGCTTGTCGGCACTTCTTCTCTGTGCCGTATAAATTATGGCGCGCCTCGTCCTCTATCCCTTTTTAACTCGTTCAGATATTCAAATATTCTATTCATCACCTTCATTAATAATTGCCTCCCCGTGTACAACTAAGATTTGGCGAGCGACAAGCTCCAGGGCAATCATGACAGCTATTGTCTGCGACAAAGCAAGTTAATGTACCTGCGGAGCATCTTGACTGACGCCGATGTAAACAAGTCCTGCGATAGTGGGAAACATGAAAACATCTATTGTGTATTCTGACTGTGTGGTTTTGGGCTGCTTGATTGTAGGCGCGATTAGCATTTTAATAATGTGGGAGATGTTGAGAGAGAGAGATAGAGTCAGAGCCAGTTAGTACCCACAGTCAGTTGTTATAATCATACAGGGGACGGGAGTGAATGTGCCAACTGAATGGTAGAAATGACACGAGAGAGTGGCATTTATTCAGCAGGACTTTTGTGAGATATTCTAATTCAACACAGATTTGGTGACATGGATGCGTTGCCCCTTTGGCTAAGCCGTGCAAAAAGCCAAGGGCAACAAATCAAGGAGTTGAGAGAACACACAGTCGCCATCTGTAAATTACATGTTTCTATGTCAAACAGTTTATTTAAGATTGTGTAGGTAGGAGTTCAGAATAATCAAGCATGCTGTTATTGTTCTTTTGTTGAAATCAACATGAAAATGTCCAGCATGAAATGGAAACGTATAGATTGCAGGCCTACTGTGCAGTGTTTGCTGGTTGGAAAATTTCAACTCTAGAGAGAGAGGATACATCAAAGTGAGAATGTTATTGACTATTGGCTTTTGCCATCATAGGCATCAATGCCATGCTTTCTGTTACAGCATTCTCCATGATGGACAAAGATCTGCTCACGTCTGCATTCCTTCAAAAAACCTATCGAGTTCCCTTATAGACATGTTCAAAATGTGTCGTCCAATTACCCAATCTCGGGAAAAAGGAACCACACCTTGAAAGGGAAATTGAAAGAGGTACATGCAAAGTGTGAAGGTATCAGGCGATCTGTTTTGATTGATGGGACCTGTTTTGGCATGTGAAAGGGAGAGTGGAGAGTGTGTCCACCGATTAATGATCCTTGGCGTTTTTGAATTATGACTAGGGGGAAGGTTGTCGACACTGAGAAGTGAGAGTGAAATTGAAAAGCCAATCAATTGCTCCTTTGCTCGGGCAAATGATGGACTAATGATTACCTGCTATCATGTGATCCTGCCATCATCTACATATTGATTCTCCCGCTGTCGAGACTTTGTAGAATTAATATTAAAACGATGTATCACCAACTTGATATAACCAATGAATCCCTCTTGACTAGCTTGTTCATGTGACACCAATATGTCATAAAGGTACAACACATGACTTTTCAACAAATGTCTCTAATATTTCAACATACAAAGAACCCAAATCACGCATGAATGCCATCGCAAACATACCAGCAATCTCTACTGCAAACAAGACTATAGGCTTTCACATGGAGGAAAATCAGCGTAGAGGAGCCATTGAAGTTGCTGCATGTATGAGTACCTATGGAATGGCATTGGCTTAATAATGATTTACCCAACAATGTACACTGAGTGTACAAAACAATATGAACACCTTCCTAATATTGAGTTGCACCTCCTTATGCCCTCAGAACAGCCTCAATTCGTCGGGATGTGGACTCTACCAGGTGTTGAAAGCGTTGCACAGGGACGTTGTTGACAATGCTTTACACAGTTGTGTCAAATTGGCTGGATGTCCTTTTGGTGGTGGACCATTCTTGATACACACGGGAAACTGTTGAGCATGAAAAATGCAGCATTTCTTGACACACTCAAACCGGTGCGCCTGTTCAAAGGCACAGACATATTTTGTCTTGCTCATTCCATCCTCGGAATGGCACACATACACAATCCTTCTTTATCTTGTCTCCACCCTTTCATCTACACTGATTGAAGGGATCATAGCTTTCACATGGATTCACCTGGTCAGCCTTAGTCATGGAAAGAGCAGGTGTTCCTAATGTTTGTACACTCAGTGTATATTAACCTTCGATGTATTGGCCAGTGACAGACGTTGAAGCCACCAGTCGGCCAGACTGGCACTCCCGAGGAGAAGCAGTCCTCCATAGGAATGAATGGAATTCTACAGTATTTCAATTAAATGTTTAATGGAAAAACAAATGAAATGTATTTAAGTGTTTTTTGTTGTAGTGGGGACTGTAAGAGAACTTTCAAAACAATTAACTGTGTAGTTCACATAAGAAAATGGAAAAGTATGCATTAAGGTGTTTAAGATAGAATAAACGTGGCAAAAACTAATTTAGACGTTAATAAATGCATTTCTATACATTCCAAAATATATATTTTTTAACAATGGAAGGGGCAGTGCCAAGATGGAGATGCAGGGGCTTCAAAACACCGCCCCCTGTTAGTCTGTGTATATAGATACAAATAATTATATCTACCCTGTTTGAATTACAGTCAAATTATGTGTTACTGGGTGACATTGGCTAAATTAGCAACTTTATCTACCCTGTTTGAGTTACAGGTGAATGATGGGTTACTGGAGAACCGTCTTCGGACATAAAGCTTATATAGTGTTGTACAGTGTAAATATGTCAGTGTGGATCCTTATGAGGTTATACTGCCAATAGGATGTTGAGCTATGAATAACAATGTGGACACACCACTGTGGTGAATCGATCATTTGTTGTGTCCCTTGCAAATGATTATATTGTGCATCCTGTAAATGTTTCCCCCTTTATTTCTGTCTTGGGCAAAACAGTGCTCACATCCACACGCACACACACACATTCACTAACACACTAATGCAAACACACACACAAACACTTGGGGGGATGCTCAGGGTCAAGTGGTGCTCAAGGCGTGCTTCGAAAAATCCTGACGCTGGCAAATATTTCAAGACATTCTCTTTATTTACATGCAAGTTGCTGTCTCAGGCGGTTCAGTATTGTGATAATTTCCCATTTGAAAGTCGTAACTTCTTTACAGTCGTTGACGTAAAGGTTAACAAGCCTGAAGATTAGATCTCTCTTACTTACTCTCTCGTTGCCCTTTCTTCAACTGAATATCTCTTCTCTCGCATATTCTCTCAATGTCACTCTGTTTCTGTCGGCTTCTCTGCTCGTTTGTCTGTCAGTCTCTTCTTCTCTATACATCTCTATTTTCTCCCCCTTCACTTTCCACCTCTCGCTGTTTATCCACTGTCTATCTCTGTCACCCTTTCTATGTTTAAATCTCTCCTTGCCTTCCTCTTAGAATCCTATTCCCCCGCCTTCAATCTCTTCGCCTTTCTCTCTTTGACATTAATAGTGAGAGCTACTTGTTGTTCTCACCATATTTTCTTCCCCTGTTTGGCGGGAAACGCTGACAAAGTTGCCTCTGAATAGCTCTGCAGTATAGGTGTTTTGACATTTCCTCCCCGAGATGTGGCGGCACATTATATTCCCAATAAATGCAGTATATTATGGCTATGACAGCTGATGGTGGGGTAGATTCAACCCCTCGCACCTGCTTCTGCCAAGATTGCACACAGAACTTGAATTTCTGTGCCGACACGTCTGTGCACTATGCTAGGAAGCAGGCCTCCTTTCTCTAATCTCTCTGCCTTATTCTCGCTCTGTAATCAACAGCGATTCATCTCCGGCATGTCTGCTTAGGATGTTACTGTATTCAACATGGGCTGCTTGACGCCGAGTGGTTTCTGAACCTGTGGAAATGACGCAGCAAAGCTATAAAAAAAATAGGGATACAGAGAATTAGCTGTTTCTCAGAATTTGTGCGTATAATGTTAGTTGGGGCGATGTCGGTTGAGTAGGACCTGTGTCATTATGAACAATGGGTCACATCTCGTCACCTACTGCACATCTGAATGGACTGGAAAGGTGTAACATTTTCCAATCCAATTTGTACACATGCCAATAGTGAGTACGGGTCAGTACCTATAGGGAGTAGGGGTTAGTACCTATAAGAGGGTAGGGGTTTGTACCTATAGGTCGTCGGGGTTAGTACCTATAGGGAGTAAGGGTTAGTTCCTATAGAGAGTAGGGGTTAGTACCTATAGGGAGTAGGGGTTAGTGACTATATGGAGTAGGAGTTAGTACCTATAGGGAGTAGGGGTTAGTACCTATAGGGAGTAGGGTTATTACCTATAGGGAGTAGGGGTTAGTACCTATAGGTAGTAGGCTTTAGTACCTGTAGGGTTAGTACCTATAGGGAGTAGGGTTATTACCTATAGGGAGTAGGGGTTAGTACCTATAGGGAGTAGGCTTTAGTACCTGTAGGGTTAGTACCTATAGGGAGAAGGGTTAGTACCTATAGGGAGTAGGGTTAGTACCTATAGGGAGTAGGGGTTAGTACCTATATGGAGTAGGGTTGGTACCTATAAGCAGTAGGGTTAGTACCTATAGGGAGTAGGGTTAGTACCTATAGGGAGTAGGGTTACTACCTATAGGGAGTAGGGTTAGTACCTATAGGGAGTAGGGTTAGTACCTATAGGGAGTAGGGTTAGTACCTATAGGGAGTAGGGTTAGTACCTATAGGGAGTAGGGGTGGTACCTATAGGACATAGGGTTAGTACCTATAGGGAGTAGGGTTAGTACCTATAGGGAGTAGGGTTAGTACCTATAGGGAGAAGGGTTAGTACCTATAGGGAGTAGGGTTAGTACCTATAGGGAGTAGGGTTAGTACCTATAGGGAGTAGGGGTGGTACCTATAGGACATAGGGTTAGTACCTATAGGGAGTAGGGTTAGTACCTATAGGGAGTAGGGTTAGTACCTATAGGGAGAAGGGTTAGTACCTATAGGGAGTAGGGTGAGTACCTATAGGGAGTAGGGTTAGTACATATAGGGAGTAGGGGTTAGTACCTATAGGGAGTAGGGTTAGTACCTATAGGGAGTAGGGTTAGTACCTATAGGGAGTAGGGTTAGTACCTATAGGGAGTAGGGTTAGTACCTATAGGGAGTAGGGGTTAGTTCCTATAGGGAGTAGGGGTTAGTACCTATAGGGAGTAGGGTTAGTACCTATAGGGAGTAGGGTTAGTACCTATAGGGAGTAGGGTTAGTACCTATAGGGAGTAGGTTTAGTACCTATAGGGAGTAGGGTTAGTACCTATAGGGAGTAGGGTTAGTACCTATAGGGAGTAGGGTTAGTACCTATAGGGAGAAGGGTTAGTACCTATAGGGAGTAGGGTTAGTACCTATAGGGAGTAGGGTTAGTACCTATAGGGAGTAGGGTTAGTACCTATAGGGAGTAGGGGTGGTACCTATAGGACGTAGGGTTAGTACCTATAGGGAGTAGGGTTAGTACCTATAGGGAGTAGGGTTAGTACCTATAGGGAGTAGGGTTAGTACCTATAGGGAGTAGGGTTAGTACCTATAGGGAGTAGGGTTAGTACCTATAGGGAGTAGGGTTAGTACCTATAGGGAGTAGGGTTAGTACCTATAGGGAGTAGGGGTTAGTTCCTATAGGGAGTAGGGGTTAGTACCTATATGGAGTAGGGTTAGTACCTATAGGGAGTAGGGTTAGTACCTATAGGGAGTAGGGGTTAGTTCCTATAGGGAGTAGGGTTAGTACCTATAGGGAGTAGGGTTAGTACCTATAGGGAGAAGGGCTAGTACCTATAGGGAGTAGGGTTAGTACCTATAGGGAGTAGGGTTAGTACCTATAGGGAGAAGGGTTAGTACCTATAGGGAGTAGGGTTAGTACCTATAGGGAGTAGGGTTAGTACCTATAGGGAGTAGGGGTGGTACCTATAGGACGTAGGGTTAGTCCATATAGGGAGTAGGGTTAGTACCTATAGGGAGTAGGGGTTAGTTCCTATAGGGAGTAGGGTTAGTACCTATAGGGAGTAGGGGTTAGTACCTATAGGGAGTAGGGTTAGTACCTATAGGGAGTAGGGGTTAGTTCCTATAGGGAGTAGGGTTAGTACCTATAGGGAGTAGGGGTTAGTACCTATAGGGAGTAGGGTTAGTACCTATAGGGAGTAGGGTTAGTACCTATAGGGAGTAGGGTTAGTACCTATAGGGAGTAGGGTTAGTACCTATAGGGAGTAGGGTTAGTACCTATAGGGAGTAGGGGTGGTACCTATAGGACGTAGGGTTAGTCCATATAGGGAGTAGGGTTAGTACCTATAGGGAGTAGGGGTTAGTTCCTATAGGGAGTAGGGTTAGTACCTATAGGGAGTAGGGGTTAGTACCTATAGGGAGTGGGGTTAGTACCTATAGGGAGTAGGGTTAGTACCTATAGGGAGTAGGGGTTAGTTCCTATAGGGAGTAGGGTTAGTACCTATAGGGAGTAGGGTTAGTACCTATAGGGAGTAGGGTTAGTACCTATAGGGAGTAGGGTTAGTACCTATAGGGAGTAGGGTTAGTACCTATAGGGAGTACGGTTAGTACCTATAGGGAGTAGGGTTAGTACCTATAGGGAGTAGGGTTAGTACCTATAGGGAGTAGGTTTGGTACCTATAGGACATAGGGTTTAGTACCTACTTCGTATAGTACCAAATTAATGTAATTGGTTCAGAGTTTGTTTTGATATTTTAACCTGTGTGTCGTGATCGCGTTTGGTGTGGGGGGACAAAACAAATGTATGCACGATGGCGCACGATGGCGCACGATGGCACTCGATGGCGCATGCGCGCAGCCGGCTTGGGTTCCATGTAAGGCTAATGGGAACAAGAGCAATATGGTGCAAAGAACCATCAGCTATTCTCTTTGGCTTTTTACAGTACAGTTTATGAAGCATGCCATAAGTGCTAATTCTAATGGTTTTTCAAGGTTCTTCTTGGGTTACATATTGTTCTTTGTTGGCAAGGCTTCATTTAAAAAGGATGACAGAGGTTTGAGTGTAATGCTATGTACAATGCATATCTGGTTTTGGTGTTTGCGGAAAACCCATCACCCCATTGTACTGTATATGATTTTCAGTAATGTTCTTGTCAAATATTTTTTTTTAAATTTGGAATTTAAATATGTTGGCCAATGACATAAGAATGGCCACTGACATATTACTATCACTACAGGAAACTGAAACAGTTGATCATGTTAAAGTAAGGAGTTGTGGTTTGTTCGAATGAGCTGCAATTTTGGTATGAATTACTGCTGCATTGATGGAAGCACATCCATTAACAGAGGTAGGACAACACCAGGCATAATACTTAGTCTGTGTACTATGAGTACATTGTCACTTGATTCTATCTATAAGCAATGTTTGGTATTATAAAGTACATATTCATATGTTGTGTAAAGGTCAGACAGATGAGTCTTTGCAATGTTGAGTCATTCTGGGATTTTATTCGTTACACCCCTATAATTCAAAGTGATTATCGTTAATATCATTCACATGGGAAGAAATTTCAGAGCAGCCTGTTGGAATAGTCTCATATCCGGCGGGGCTGGTGCCGCCACTTTCACAGCGGACAGCAATATCGCACAGCCTTTGAGTTTATGCAAAGCGCCCCATCTCCCTTCAACAGCGCTCAGTCAGTGAGACCTTGGCAAATATCATTAAATTCTCTGATAGCGTTTCTCTCGCTCTTTCCCACACTCTCTCCCTCGTTTCTTTCCCCCTTCCTTTTTTTGTGTGTGCTGGCTATCACTCTGCGGCAGTGCACAAGGAAGAGAGTGCATTGATCTGCCAAAGTGAGCAGCCATTTCGCAGGGCAAGTCTCCGAGGTGCCTCCGCTTCTGAATGGGAATTGCTTATTTCACCTGGGCGCCTTGCTTAGCGAGGCTAAAGGGGAGCCCCGCCAGGAGGGAGTGGAACCCGGCGCCAGGGCTTGGTGGGCGGGAGATAAGACCTCGACTCGCTAGTGCTACTGGATCTCCAACCTCTCTCTCCATTCCTTTCTCACTAGCTCTCTCTCGCTTTCTCTTTCACGTTCGCTCTCTTCTTCTCACTCTACCTCAGTCACTCACGTGCACACTCAATTTCCTTTGCTACTCTCTCTCATTCTATTTCTCGCTCGCCCTCTGCCTCTCAGCTAGCAGCAGTGAGCCTGGTGGGTAGGAGCGTTGGGCCAGTAAGGTTGCTGGATCGATTCCCCGAGCTGACAAGGAAAAAATGCCTGAGCAAGGCAATTAACCCATTGTTCTGCCGGCAACGAGGACGTGGATGTCGATTAAGGCAACCCTCCTCACCTCTCTGATTCAGAGGGTTTGGTTAAATGCGGAAGTTGAATGCATTAAGTTGTACAACTGACTAGGTATCCCCCTTGGTTTCCCTACAAATATGTGAGAGGCCAACTGAACCAAATGACTATTGCCCCGTAACACTCATTTCTGTCATCATGAATTACTTTGAGATCATATCACCTCTACCTTACCTGACACCCTAGACCCACAATTTGCTTACTGCCCCAACATATCCACAGACGATGCAATCGCCATCACACAACACACTGCCCTATACCACCTGGACAAGAGGATTACCTATGATGTTCATTGACTATAGCTCAGCATTCAGCACCATAGTACCCTCCAAACTCATCATTAAGCTCGAGGCCCTGGGTCTGAACCCCACCCTGTGCAACTGGGTCCTGGACTACCTGACGGGCCGCCCCCAGGTGGTGAAGGCAGGAAACAACACCTCCACTTCGCTGAGCCTCAATACAGGAGCCCCACAACGACGCATGCTCAGCCCCCTCCTGTACTCCCTGTTCACCCATGACTGCGTGGCCATGCACGCCTCCAAATCAATCATCAAGTTTGCAGACGACACAACAGTATTAGGCCTGATTACCAACAATGACGAGAGGAAAATAACCTCTCACCCAACGTCAACAACACAAAGGATCGTCAACAACACAAAGGATCGTGATCGTGGACTTCAGGAAACAGCAGAGGGGGCACAGCCCTATCCACATCGACTGGACCGCAGTGGTCTGCAGGGCTCTCCAGAGGGTGGTGCGGTCTGCCCAATGCATCATCTGGGGCAAACTACCTGCCCTCCAGGACCTGCCCTACAACGTCCGATGTCACAGGAATGTCAAAAATTACAACAACCACCCAAGCCACTGCCTGTTCACCCCACTATCATCCAGAAGGCAAGGTCAGTACAGGTGCATCAAAGCTGGGAAACTCCCAGTACAGAGATTTAGCGCTACACTATTTGCCTTGCAAATGTACCATGTATTTACAGTCCTCTGTCCCATGTAGCTCAGTTGATAGAGCAAGGCACTTTCAACACCAGGGTTGTGGGTCCAATTCCCACAGAGGACAAGAATGAGAATGTATGCACTCACTACTATAAGTCACTCTGGATAAGAGCGTCTGCTAAATGACTGTAAATTATGTCCAAAGCAGATGTTAAGGCAATCAACTATTTTAGATGTAAATATGTTAGACAAAGTCTTAGTGGTTTAATGTTTTGAATAGCAACGTAGACCTTTATCAGAGTTGTGGAATAATCAAAACAATATGTAAACAAATGTTAATTCAAATGTTAATTCAACTCGTCTCAAACTTGTGCAGTCTCAATATGCTGCCCACCTAATTCTTCAGGAGTCCGCAACGCAATCCAGCCAGCCACTTCATTCCACTACTTCATTCTTCTGATATTCCAAATACATCCTCCTCACCAGCCACATCCCTATCCAGTCTATCTCTCCGAGTCTCTCTCCTCTGTGACAGTCTCATCACGCTCTATCAATCAGGCTTCTGAAGCCTGGCACACAGCACAAGGCACGGCCAGTCTGGCCTCATCAGAGCCAGTCAGTCTCCCTCTCACTCTCTGTCTCTCTAAAAGGCTTGGCTTTGGCAGATACAGACTTTTCTCTTCACTAACCAAGGGAGAGATGGCAGAACAATGATCCGAGCTGAGACATCTGATTTGGGATTGATTCCGTTTCAATGTAAGAGATTGATTGGAAATTATTTCAGTGAGGACTATTTTATAAGTTTCTTTTCAATTCAGAGAGAGACTATTTATTTAGGTGTAAATGATCTGAAAAAGACTGATTTTCAAATGGAATTAATCCCAATCCCAAGGCTAACTGAAATCATAATGAATGTATTGTATTGTTATACCCATTGTGGCTAATCTATTGTACACACCGTAACAAAATGATGGTGTGGGCTACCAGTGTCAGGCTTGTTAATCTACTCAGGCAGCTCTGGGACTCACTGTATGGACAGAATGGCTCCAAATTGACAATCACATTTCAACACACCACTGCATCCACCTCAAACTCTTACCTCCTCTCAAGCCTCATCCTGTGGTTGTTGTCTCAGGAAAGAGAACTGGAACGACATGAGAGAGAGAGAAAATATTAACATTTTTTGTAATTTAGAAGACACTCTTATACAGGGCAACTAGGGATAAGCGCCTTGCTCAAGGGTACATCGACATCATTTTAACCTAGTCAGCTCAGGGATTCAAACCAGAAACCTTTCATTTACCGGCCCAACACCCTAAACATCTCTGACTCAGGAAACATAACATCTTGTCACAGAAATACTATTATTAATAAATCATATCATCATATTTCAATGTTGATTTGTTTATGGAATTAACCATTATGTAACAACAAAACAATGTCTTATCAGTGGCACCATTTCGGTGTCAAACTCCCGCTTGGCAGGTAATACTACTTAGCAGAAATATTGATCAGCTTTGGGGCCTATGATGAAAACACTTGTAATTACATTCTCCTTCTATTACAATTGTGAGATATTCAGAAAATATACTATTTACTGTGCCGAGCAGATTTTTTCAGGCTATTTCCTGCTAAATGCATTAGCAGATGCTGCAGTGCCCATACAAGCCTGTGGACTAATATTCTTGTAAATGATTAGCTGCTTATTGAACCAAAGGAGAAATGTGCTTTAGGTTGTTCCGACAAAATGACTCATAATGAATGATACAATTATTTTGTTTTTCCAAATTGGGTGCACCCTAATTTCAGGCATCATGCTTAAGACATCATGATGGTGGTGTGTTTAATTGTATGAGAAGGACCTCCTTGAAAACTGTGGAACCTGCAAGACCACTGATTTGAAATGTATGAGCGCAGTTCTTTTAATTTCCCCAGGAATTTTATGATCATTGGATTAATCATATCTAAGATGTGCATGTTAGTCATAGCTGAGAAATCAACCTGAACTTCTCATGGCCTGAACCTTCTCAGATGTCTGCATTTGCATAAACCACTGCTTTCAATTACTTTAAATACATTTCACAAGTAGGGGAGAGCGGGGTAAGTTGAGCCGAAGGGGCAAGTTGAGCTGCCCTTGTTTCTAGGAAAACATACACCAGATAAACAGGTCATCATTTCAAGGAGTATGTGAAGGGAAAAAAACACATGTTAGATTAAAAAAATGGATCTTCACCAAGTCAAAAAAAAACGTTTTGTGTTAGAACATTTATGATGCTTGTATCTAAACCAAAGTCAAATAGTTCTATACATCAGTTGGGATCTCTATTAGCTTCAATATGAGATCCTAAACCTAGCATGAATGTGCATCCTTGTAGCTGTGTGGGCTAATATAGTACACATGTTTGCCTTGGGGTAAGTTGAGCCCATGATTGAGCTAATGGAAAGTTGAGCAAATTGAAGTGTTTGCAAGGCATTATTGCTGGGATATGAGTTAACAACAGGGCCTGGAGAATGTTAAAGGTGTTTCAAAAAAGTACAACATTTTTGTTTGGTGTTAAGCCTGTGTTATAAGACACTTCAAATGATTAAAATACAAAAATGGTTTGGTATTGTATTGAATTGGGAAGTAAAGATAGACATGGTTTTAAAATGGTAGTGGTAATATTTTATTCAGTACAGAAATTTGTTGGTGGCTTAACTAGCCCTGTCATGCGGCTTAACTTGCCCCGGGGTAAGTTGTGCCAAGAGACCACTTTTTTTGGACAAGCTATGCTTTCAAAACTGTAACGTTTACATACATTCTGTTCATTTCCAGTGCCCCTGCACATCGACTCTGTACTGGTACCCCCTGTATATAGGCTCGCTATTATTATTTTACTGCTGCTGTTTAATTATTTGTTACTTTTATTTTAAATATGTTACTCATCTATTTTTTACTTAACACTTATTTTTCTTAAAACATTGTTGGTTATGGGCTTGTAAGCATTTCACTAAGGTCTGTTGTATTCGGCACATTTGACAAATACAATTTGATTTGATTTGATATATATCATCCTGAAATATATGTAGATATATTTGATAAAGAATACTTTATTTCCCTTCATGGAGTGATGCTGAAGGTAAAAAATGACTAAACTTACCCAACTTTCCCCTAAAATGAGGATGGAAAAAAGTGGTTACGCAAGTAAGGGGGTGGTTCAGTCTGGGCCCTCAAATCCTGCCTGAAACAATACTTTGTTCACCTGATAAGCCCTGTCCATACGAACGAACACACATACTGAAATGTAGAACTGGGGGATATTAGGGGACGGCCATTTTGATGTGGCAAGGAATAAATAATTAGGACCCGATTTGGCCCTATAATTATAACATTATCACAAAGATAATGTCAAATGAAAATGAACAACGTTTTGATGGATTCCTTTGCCAAAAGATAGCAAAGAGGTTGGGTTGGCCGAGCAAGGAAAAAGACAAAAAATATTAAATATTAATTGCAGAAAAAGAGACAAGAAAGATATGGGCACAGTTTCCTGTCCGGGGCACAGCCATATTTCATTACACAGCATTGAGGCTTAGGATGCAATCAAGCATATTTAGCTGTCCTCGTCTCGGCCCAGAGCAATTATTACTCCCCGTTTTTTTACTGTGCTCTGCCATGGGGAAAATGAAACTCGGTATTTATCAACTCAGTGCATAGACAAGTGACTGGAGCGAAGGCAGCTGGACAGGACCCGAGCAATAGGTTACCTTTGAATCCATTAGCTTTGTAACATCAGCACATTGGTGAGATAGAGCCATAACCATAAAAATGGCACCCAAAAAGGCATTGTTATTTGCATTAATATTGGACGAGGCCAAACAGAGGGAAAGATCAAGAAGGGAATGTGAGGGTTTATGACCTGTGGCAACGCTTCGCTGTCTGCATCTCTGAAATATCTAGCCCTACACTTGTCAGGCTTTGTGCCTGATTATATTATCATGGTTGGCGATCAATGGCACTACATCATCCCTCAGCCCTAAAGGCAAATGTGACACACAGGCTTACAATAATCTGACTACCGGATGGGTGCTCTACCAGTTAAAGTTCTTGTTGATGATATTTCCATTTTGAGATTTTGCCATTAAGCGTTATAGCAGTCTATCATGTAAATGTATTTTCTTTTCAGTTTGCAGAGGAGACATATCAAAACATTTAGCATGTCATTTATATTTGTGATTTTATATAGTTATGTACAATGTAAGTGACAAAGTAAAGTGGCATTTTAGCATACCTAATTTTGAAAATCATTGACATTTGAATTTGAGTACGTAGTATACACTGACAGAGCAGAGTGGACAAAGAGCAAGGCCTAAATGACTGGTAATTTGTGCATAGGCCACCACAACAGTATTAAAGTGGGAAGGTGCATAACTGGAACTATGTCAGTCAGTGGCATATCAGAGTATATTTAAGACATCCCTCCAGCTTCATCCCTCCTTCATAACCTGGTGTAATGAGACCCCTGATAAGGGTTTTGAGAGGATCCCGAATGTAGGAAGTGTGAGGTAGTCCAGGGAAACTCACAGGCCTTCTCTATTAAATCTAGTCAAATTAAACCCTTCTCAAAGGTTTCTGAGGGGACCTGCAGTGAACAGGCAGAGACAAGGTGAGGTTCTGGTTTAATCTCTGAAGGTACTTGAGAAACTCCACCACTTATTTCTGTTGGCGTTTGCAATATACGGACTAGGCTAGCTTGCAGAGTCCTCCAAAATACATCATCACACTCCAGAAAAACATGACTTTGGCATTCTTCGGAATTCTGTTTGGTATTAAATTAAATCAAACCAAATTGTATTTGTCACATGTCGCCGAATACAACAGATGTAGACCTTACAGTGAAATACTTACTTATAATCCCTTATACAAATAGTCTGGGTAGCAATTTGATTAGCTGTTCAGGAGTTTTATGGCTTGGGGGTAGAAGCTGTTTAGAAGCCTCATGGACCTAGACTTGACGCTCCAGTACCGCTTGCCATGCGGTAGCAGAGAGAACAGTCTATGACAATTTTTTAGGGCCTTCCTCTGACACCGCCTGGTATAGAGGTCCTGGATGGCAGGAAACTTGGCCCTGGTGATGTACTGGGCCGTACACACTACCCTCTGTAGTGCCTCGTGGTCGGAGGCCGAGCAGTTGCCATACCAGGCAGTGATGCAACCAGTCAGGACCTCTCGATGCTGCAGCTGTAGAAACTTTTGAGGATCTGAGGACCCATGCAAAATCTTTTCAGTCTCCTGAGGGTGAATAGGTTTTGTCGTGCCCTCTTCACGACTGTCTTGGTGTGCTTGGACCATGATAGTTTGTTGGTGATGTGGACACCAAGGAACTTGAAGCTCTCAACCTGCTCCACTGCAGCCTTGTTGATGAGAATGGGGGCGTGCTCAGTCCTCCTTTTTCTGCAGTCCACAATCATCTCCTTGTTTTGATCGCGTTGAGGGAGAGGTTGTTGTCCTTGCATCACACGGTCAGGTCTCTGACCTCCTCCCTATAGGCTGTCTCGTTGTTGTCTGCGATCAGGCGTGGTGTTGGAGTCGTGCCTGGCCATGCAGTCGTGAGTGAACAGGATGTATAGGAGGGGACTGAGTACCCACCCCTAAGGGGCTCCTGTGTTGAGGATCTGCTTGGCGGATGTGTTACCTTTCCTTAACACCTGGGGGCAGCTCGTCAGGAAGTCCAGGATCCAGTTGAAGAGGGAGGAGTTTAGTCCCAGGGTCCATAGTTTAGTGATAAACTTTGAGGGCACTATGGTGTTGAACGCTAGTCATTCTCACATAGGTGTTCCTTTTGTCCAGGTGTAAAAGGGCAGTGTGGGGTGCAATAGAGATTGCGTCATCTGTGGATCTGTTGGGATGGTATGCAAATTGGAGTGGGTTTAGGGTTTCTGGTATAATGGTGTTGATTGGAGCCGTGACCAGCCTTTCAAAGCATTTCATGGCTACAGACGTGAGTGCTACGGGTCGGTAGTCATTTAGGCAGGTTACCTTAGGGTTCTTGGGCACAGAGACTATGGTGGTCTGCTTGAAACATGTTGGTATTACAGACTCAGACAGGGAGAGATTGAAAATGTCAGTGAAAACACTAGCCACGTGGTCAGTGCATGCTCGGAATACACGTCCTGGTAATCCGTCTGGCCCTGCGGCCTTGAGCATGTTGACCTATTTGAAGGTCTTACTCACATCGGCTGTGGAGAGCGTGATCACACAGTTATCCGGAACAGCTGATGCTCTCATGCATGTTTCAGTGTTACTTGCCTCGAAGTGAGCATAGAAGTTATTCAGCTTGTCTGGTAGGCTCGTGGCACTGGGCAGCTCTCGGATAATACTTTGAAATAAGTTGAAAAATAGAATGATTTGAAAAGGTGTAACTTTTGCATTGGGAATTTTGATCTGTATACTAATGCAAATGCATGTTACATGTGGTTACGTTTATACTACCTTACCTTTAAGTATCTCTCCAAGAAAACATACCATGATGATGGAAAGTACACACCAACATTTCAGAATATTCCATTGATATTGTGGAGCTAATGGTCCTTGTTTAGTCCAGAGGCACCAGTGCCAGCCGAGCGCATTAGTATCCATCTGGGGGGACTTGTGTTCTTTCGGTGGCAGTATTTCTCCATTCCGAATCCTGTCTAGTTTCTGGGCATCCTCCCCAAACCCATAACTCAAAACTCCCCCTACTCCCCAGCGATTGGGCTGTCATAATCATCAGCATTATACTTCCTCAATGGGCCTGATTTACAAATGTGGACATGGTAGCTGCACGGAACCAGAGGTAAACTCAGGGCTATCTCCTATCTCCCAAACCATTTGTCTTCATACTCCATCACTATGAGGACTACTGTTAGTGAACCTGAGATTCCAAACAGCATTACGAGGACGTATGACATAAGCATTCCCCAAAAACTGTATACTGTAGGTCTACCTTGTGAAATGTTGGTGGGGTGGTCCTTCTGTAGCTCAGTTGGTAGAGCATGGCGCTTGTAACGCCAGGGTAGTGGGTTCGATCCCGGGACCACCCATACGTAGAATGTATGCACACATGACTGTAAGTCGCTTTGGATAAAAGCGTCTGCTAAATGGCATATTATTTATTATTATGTTGAGGTCCGTCTCCTATCACCCAACCATTTGTCTCTGCTCCATCATTATGATGACTACCGGTAAAGAAGATGAGATTCCAAACAGCATTATGAGAACATCTGAGGTACAGTAAGTATGTTCACAGTAGCTCTCCCTTGTGAAACCTTGACTTTGTTGACCTAGGAGTGTGGGATCCAGTTCCTGGTGTATCATTTGCATAACATTATATTTTTATGATACAAATATACTAAGGTCATCAATTTGGAATATTATCCTAGAAATGGGCCATTATCATCTAAATTGTATTCCTAAACTCACAGAAAATTGTTGCAACTGTGGCTACAAAGATAGTCATTTGTGCTGTTTATCCAAGGATATGTTTGCATTTTTAACATTGCATTTTTTGACAGACATTGACATTTGAAAAGCCTTTGAAACATGACCCTTTCTTCACCCCCCCCCCCCATACAATATGTAATACAATATATCCGATTAGCCTGTATATACCCAGAGTTCTGGGCCTCTTAAATGATAGGCCGCATAAATATAATATAACACACACACAATAGCATTTATATGTGGCTTCCAAACCCCTTGTAGATACTGTAGCTTCCCTTCGGTTATCACTGTTTGAATTTGGCCAGCATATTAAAAGCACTTGGCATATACGGGGGAAGACTGAAGAAAATGTATTTATGTTTAGAATATTTCTCTACAAAGATGGGGTTCTTAGCAAAGCCTCATCTTGGCAAAACATTTTTTTTATTACTTTCCTTTTTATGAAAAATAACATTCCAATGTGAGAAAAGAAATGGAAATGACTTTAATCTACTCAGCTTTCACCCGGGATAGCTTGGGATTGGACTGTTATTTCGTTGGACGGTGTATACCATGTGTATCCCCGTACGTATCACTAATAGAACTTGAAACTTGAACGTGTTCAATTATGGGTTGCAGGCAAGTCTTGCAATACAAAAAAAGTACATGGAAAATGCCATCCATGCACAACTGACAGCTACATTAAATTAATTAACGAATAATGGCAACATTGTTTAGTCGTGAATGAATGATCCAAATCAATCAGATCAGATGAATGCAATAGTCAAAAGAGGCTTCCCCTCCGTTCATGTCCTTCTAAGGGACCCCATATAAGGCTTTGAACATGTTGCTTTAAGACAACTTTGTCTTTAGATCAGTGGAGGAGACCGAATGAAGACAAGGGTACGACACCACCTAAGATGTTGGGGATGTAGGAGAAGCTGGAGATAAATGTAAATGTAAGAGAAGATAGGCCTTTACAGTCAAGAGAACGGACACCTGTCAAATGGTGGCTTGGGTGTCTTCTATAGAATCTGCCTATTCACCCGCAAGACGCACACAGTCACTCACTCAATTAAAGAGAATGCACACACACACGTCGCCCTTTAAACTCATACCTGTATACAGGTTGAAATTGACAGATTTGGGCACTGATAAATGCCTTAAATGGATGTACTGTAACATGCTATACATGACGTCAAAGCTCTTGCTCTGCGCTTCACAGGGTTTTGACTGACAGACGTTCTGAACTTGAGCCCTGTGCGCAACAAGAAGTTGCCCCCATCCCTCCTGCTAATTTGCCAACTTTTGCAAATGTTTTGTTGCCTGAGGGAAATGCTGTAAATTAAGAGGACTATGTCTTTTGAAAGATGAGACGTTGAGGATTATAATAAATACCGCTTTGACGTCATACAAGCAAGCCAAACACACAACATGCATTTCACATTTCCATATCATAAAACTCATGTAATATACACTGTCAACGTTTATGATCACTATGTTTGATGTACAGTCACAAGATGACATGGTGTCAAACCCTGGATTGTTTTGAACAAAATGAGCCTGTTTGTCTATTGTGAAGAAAGTTTGTTGTGACACACGCACCTGAATACACTCATCACTTTTCTCTATGAGCACAGAAATGACAATCCGTTTCCCTGAATTGCATTGTGAAAGCCTAATGCTGTACTATCGCATTTTAGAACTTAGCTAGTGATGTTGATAATAGAACAGGCTTTCAAATGATGTCCACCTGACCCAAGATTAACGATTTATAATGGACCATTTTTGGATTGCCTAAACAACAACAGTAATTGTGTGATGGTGGGGATGCAGGGTTGTGTTCTAAACAAAATAACTACAAGTTTGCTTCCTCTAGTTCCTAAACGGCACAGCTAGTAGAGCTAAACAAGGACCTATAGAGTTGAAGAATATTCTTGTGTCATAAAACTGCATTGAATTAACTTAAGTGCACACTGAAGAGGTGTGTGGTCACTTGGAGACAGTAGTTTAGTACTCTCACTCAAACCCTTATCATTTCAAACCCTTGTAGTGTTGCACCAACCCCATATTTCCAGGAATGTTCACGTAATGTTATTGAATGTATCCAGAGTATACTCAGATTTTGTCATCAACAAATGCGATGAAAAGTACAGTAAATATAAAATGCACATAAAATCAACAGTGTAATGTTTGGATTCAGTCTTGTGTCAGGTGAACTGTGGTGCCCTCACTTTTAGTCTAATAATTTCCCCATAGTCTCCAAACGGTTCCCTTTCAATTGCTACCATTGTTATGCATATGCGTTTCATATTTCTTCCATAAGAAATATTTCAATTTAGCCCTATCCATATAGGCCAATTCCCAGGAGGGTAAAGTGTTAAACACACAGATGCATATGTGCACGAGCATGCACCACACACACCTAAACAAAATAAAAATGTATCCTCAAGGTATGTCCCATTTCTGAAATGCACGCCCTGAAAAGAGCTGCATTGGCTCATGTGTGTGTGTGTGTGTGTGTGTGTGTGTGTGTGTGTGTGTGTGTGTGTGTGTGTGTGTGTGTGTGTGTGTGTGTGTGTGTGTGTGTGTGTGTGTGTGTGTGTGTGTGTGTGTGTGTGTGTGTGTGTGTGTGTGTGTCCGCCTCTTCTGGCACTCCTCATGTGGAAGGCGTCTGTGATAAGCTCAGGCATACATTCTCATACTGTTGAGTTGGAGGCTCCATGGATGAAGACAAAATGCAGGGACATGAAATCAACCAACCAAGTGGGTTTGGCAGCAGAGAGACAAATAGATGCCTACAGTCCACATAATAAAATGCATTAAGTTATAAGTTATTCAGTATTTTTATAACCTTGTTTTAAATGGTACTTCATCCTCAAAACATGAACATCAGTGAAATTAAAACAATGACAAATGGCTAATTCATCAAATCCTCTTTTATATAATCTAACTTCTACACAGCTCTATGTTTCTATTTTGGGGCAGAGAAATACGAGGAGTTATTTCAGAATGAGAAGAACAGTCTCTCCATTGCATCAGATGAACAAACCGTGATGTGGGCTGAAATGATACATGCTTTTTTTTGATGGACAGAATGAAGAATGTAGGTGGCGAGGCTTTTGACAGACAAAACCGGTGGTGGTGGTGGTGTGAAAGGATGAGAGGAAATGCGGGATTCAAGACGTGCTAGTCCACAGACTCCCGCTCTCCTACCGCGGTACTCTGTCAACGACACGGACCGGTGAACAGACAGATGGCGAGGGTGACGCCATCGGACTTGAGACGAGAGGAGCACGAGAGGAGCGAGAGAGGGAGGAGGTGGAAGAGGAGGCGAAAAAAATAAAACAACAAAAAACTAAACAAATGTGAGGAAGAGGGAGGTTGCGGTGAGGGGGGGGGACTTCCTTCGGGAGAACATTAATCTTGCATGAGCTCCTTTGCATGCACACACAGGCTTTGTACTTCATTACCGCTGTAAATACAAGTTCTCGCCATCACTTTTCATTCCCGCACACGACGGGAGACGTCATCTAAAGTGAAAGACCTGGCTCCATTTTGAAGAGGAGAGGTAGAACATTTATATTTCAAAAGTGTTTTATAGGAAGAGTAGTCTTTCAGGGAGAGAGAGAGAGATATTTTACATTGCTAGACTGCCATCTACTGGAAATGTATTGAACTACATAGATTTTTAGATTCATATAAATCTCTTTTTTGTTTCTTGCAACATATAATCATACTTACCACAATTGTCTTCTTCAAATATGAAATGTATGTTTCTAGATAAACCTAAGTGTGCTTGAAATAACTCAAATGTGGTACGTCTGTATTACAAAGCCTCACCTGTACAATATTAAATAACCAGATAATTCCCTAAACAATCAAATGTAACTGTTTTAAAATGCTATTTGTCTATTTTTCATTATTGTCTTCAAAATATGAAAGCTCACTTTGACAATGAGAATTTAAGCAAATCAAATGCATTAGGTATACAAATGATAAATGAGATATACACTGAGTATAGTAAACATAAGCAACACATTCTTACTGAATGGCGCACATTCGCAGTCCATGTCTCTATTGTCCAGACTTAAAAATCCTTCTTTACCTGTCTCCTTCCCTTCATCTACACTGATTGAAATCGATTTAACAAGTGACATCAATAAGGGATAATAGCCTGGTCATGGAAAGAGCAGGTGCTCTTAATGTTTTGTATACTCAGTGTATATACAGTACAGTACCAGTCAAAAGTTTGGACACACCTACTCATTCAAGTGTGCAAAGCTGTCATCAAGGCAAAGGGTGGCTACTTTGAAGAATTTCAAATATAAAATATTGAAATGTGTAATTTCATAGTTTTGATGTCTTCACTATTATTCTGCAATGTAGAAAATAGTCAAAATATAGAAAACCCTGGAATGAGTAGGTGTGTCCAAACTTTTGACTGGTACTATTTATATACATTGTCATGCAGGCAAACAAATAATCAATAAACAATACTTTTTGTATGTTGTGATATTTGTTAATTGTTGTTTATACAAAATATATGAATATTTTTTTCAGGCTACAGTTCATAGCCTCTATATGTGGCTCTATGGTTCTCATTCAATGAAGCAATCATGAAAGGTTACAATCTGTATCCACAGTGAAACTGAAGTGACATCTCTAGTTTGATCTTAGATTGCTATTCAATAAGGAACAGCACCATCATGTGGATGTACTGTAATTGAATGATGTAAACATAAGCCCTTACCAATTTGAACCAACGAGGTAAAAATGTTCGCTTTAGCATTTTTTTCAAAGACAGCAAGGACATTTGTTTCATTGATGTTCATCCCCCATTTCACATGATTCTGAAACTGAATGAACATGTTCCTCATATTCACCTTGATGATCTTTTTTGGAGTAAACATCAGATTTATAAGGGGGTAACTGTTTAATAATGACCTACATATTCACTAATTGTCTGGTTGATAATTGAGGAATTAGTTGTTTCTTTGCCAACAGTAATAATTATCCTTGTTCCCACTATTAATCACACTATGCTGTGCCAATAATATGTGCATTAGGGGAACTATAGACAGAATTATCTGTCAGACAGGACTCAATGTGTGAATTCTGATGGTGTCAAGTCTAGTTTCCTGGATATTGCAAAAGCCGTACTGCCGGAATTGGTACTGGGACATGTTCTCTTTACTATTTATATAAATAATATTGGTATATCTGTTAAAACTTGTAATATTCATTTGTATGCAGATTACACTATGTATGCCATTGCCCCAACTGTTGACCAGGCTATGTTAGATCTGCAATGGGACTTTGTTGCCTTACAGAAAGCCCTAGTTGGTTCAAAACCTCTACTTAATGCGGGAAAGACTAAATATACATTGCGTTCAGAAATGATTCATACCCCTTGACTTATTCCACCCTTTGTTGTTACAGCCTGAATTCAAAATTCTACACAAATTACCCCATAATGACAAAGTGAACACATGTTTGCAAATGTATTTAAAAAGAAATACAGAAATATTTAATTTACATAAGTATTCTCATTCCTGAGTCAATACATGTTAGAATCACCTTTGGCAGCAATTAAAGCTTTGAGTCTTTCTGGGTAGGTCTCTAAGAGTTTTTCACACCTGGATTGTACAATATATGCAAATGATTATTTAAAAATGTATTCAAGCTCTGTCAAGTTGGTTGTTGATCATTGCTAGACAGCCATTTTCAAGTCTTGCCATAGCTTTTCAAGCAGATTTAAGTCAAAACTGTAACTAGGCCACTCAGGAACATTCAATGCCGTCTTGGTAAGCAACTCCAGTGTATATTTGGCCTTGTGTTTTAGGTTATTGTCCCACTGAAAGGTGAATGTGTGTCCCAGTGTCTGTTGGAAAGGTTTTTCTCAAGGATGTTTCCTCTGCTTAGCTCTATTCTGTTTATTTTTATCCTAAAAAACTCTTAGTCCTAGCCGAAGACAAGCGTACCCATAACATGATGCAGCCACTACCATGCTTGAAAATATGAAGAGTGGTACTCAGTGATGTAATGTGTTAGATTTTCCCCAAACATAACACTTTGTGACACAAATGACAATTCTTTGCCAGGTTTTTTGCAGTTTACTTAAGTGCCTTATTTCAAACATGATGCACATTTTGGAATAATTTTATTCTTTACAGGCTTGCTTCGTCATTTAAGTTGGTATTGTGGAGTAACTACAATATTGTTGATCCATCCTCAGTTTTCTCCTATTGCAGCCATTAAACTCTGCAACTGTTTTAAAGTCACCATTGACCTCATGGTGAAATCCCTGAGCGGTTTCCTTCCTCTTCGGCAACTGAGTTAAGGACGCTTGTTTCTTTGTAGTGACTGGGTGTATTGAAAGTGTAATGAATCATGTTACCATATTCAATGTCTGCTTTTTTTTTACCCATCTACCAATAGGTTCCCATCTTTGCGAGGCATTGGAAAACCTCCGTGGTCTTTGTGGTTGAATCTGTGTTTGAAATTCATTGCTGGATTGAGGGACCTTACAGATAATTGTTTGTGTGAGGCCCCGAGATGAGGTAGTCATTCAAAAATACACTATTATTACACACAGAGTGAGTGACTTGTTAAGCAAATGTTTACTCCTGAAAGTTGTAAACTTAACAAAGGGGTTAAGTACTTATTACTCTAGACATTTCAGCTTTTCATTTTTAATTAATTTGCAAAAATGACTAAAAACATAATACCACATTGTCATTATGGTGTATTGTGTGTAGGCGAGTGACAACATCTCTATTTAATACATTTTAAATTCAGGTTGTGACACAACAAAATGTGGAAAAAGTCAAGGGCTGGGAATGCTTTCTGAACGCACTGCATATTGTTCTCTAATTCTTGCAAAAATGTTTCAGATTAACTACATATTTATTCACTGGAGGCTTCTCCCATCGATTGGGTTCCCATCTATCTGGGAATTTGTTTTGAAAAAGTCTTCTTGTTCAAAAAAACATATGGATGAGCTAATTAAAAAGCCAAGACTTAAATTGGGCTTATTTTTTAGAAATAGATCTGGACTCTCCCTACATAGCAGGAAGCAGACTATGGTGACGCCAATTACCAGATGGCAGGAGCCACTACTCTTAAACCTTTGGATGTCGTTTACCATAGAGCCCTTCACTTCAACACAGACGACAGTTTAAACACTCATCCCTACACCCTGTAATAAAAGGTTGGCTGATCCTCATTGAAGTCCCGTAGATCACTTCATTACTCCCTTTTTGTTTAAAAAGCTCTACTACAAAAGCTTCCAATGTACTTAACTTTGTTGCTAAAGTATTAAAGAATGAGTTATCAAACCTGCTCACAGGGTTGGTTAACTCTTGAGGTCCCTCTGGTCTCGGCCAGTTTAGGTGAAGCCTCTTTTTAGTGACCCCCATTGTTGGAATAACCTGCACAATTCCTTGCATTTTGATTCCTTGGTGCCTTTAGGGCAGTTTAGGACAATGGTTTGGAAATAATTATTTGAGGATTGCAGTTGTTTCGATTTATTGTAGCGGAAATGAGACCCTAGTCAGGGCTACCCTGAATAAATCAGAGTTTAGAAAGACATGTGTGTCATAGAGGCCATGTATGTACATTTTACATAGTAGGGGCCATGTACAACCTAGCTGAAAATGTTTGTGAAGACAATACACTATGAACAGTTATGATTCCATTTTATAAGACTTTCACCCATAGGGCACATCTCAAATCCATACCGCAGTATCTAAACAGTAGCAATCACAAACACTGCTTAAGCATTAATATGGTTAACGGAGTCTAGCCACACTCTTTACATCAAAAACAGGAAGAGCAACAGCTACCCTTCCTGGGGTCCACACAAAACATTAACCAAGACATAATACAGCACATTAATAGACAAGAACAGCTCAAGGACAGAACTATATCAATTTAAAAAGGCCCACGTAGCCTACATATCAATACATATACAGAAACGATCTAGGTCAAATAATGGAGAGGTGTTGAGAGTGTAGAGAGAACTAGGTAAGTGGAAGATCAGCCATCTGCATTTCCAAAGGCAGACAGACAGCCCTCAGCGGCCATGCACTCACTAATTACAAGTCAGACTCCAGTTATGCGTAATGAAAAATTAATCTGCCTTAAATACAGAAACCCCCTAGAAGAGCCTTGAGAGAAACTCTGGGATTTAATTAAACTCATCAAATAATAGAGTTCGGCTAGAATTCATCCTTCACCCATGATTTCCGCTCAGCAGTTTAAACTAAGCGATTTTACCCAAAACTGCTCTTGTATATATTTAATGCACATAAATGCTGTGTCATACTGAATACAGTAACGGGAACTGCTCAACCAATAAAGCATTTTGGACAGACATATTAATAAAGTAGCTTAACTGATTTTGAGAAAAACTGATTTGGAAATTCTGTGGGTTTGGTTTAAATACTGTATATATAGTGTATACTGTATATATAAATAAGTGTTTTATATATATATATATATATATATATATATATATAATATATATTTTATACACTTTATATATATATATATATATTATTCTTGATTTATTATTATTATGATTTTTAAGCCTGTCACATCTGTGAATGTGGAATGTGTTTTGTTGGTTGATTGAAAAACAAGAAAAATCTAACTTAAAATATGCCTTTTGACGGGGTATGGTAGTATGTGCCGGGCGCACCGGTTTGTGACAAGAACTGCAATACTGCTGGGTTTTTCTTGCTCAACCTTTATCTTGTGTGTATCAAGAATGGTCCACCACCCAAAGGACATCCAGCTAACTTGACACAATTGTGAGAAGCATTGTAGTCAACCTGAGCCAGCATCCCTGTGGAACACTTTAGACACCTTATAGAGTCCATGTCCCAATGAATTGAGGCTGTTCTTAATGTATTGTTCACTCAGTGTATATGTGGCTGTTTATCAAAGTTAACTGGCTGAGAAGTCATCAAGTTAAGCTTCTAAACATAACTCTTCCATACATATCGGAATTCCTTTCTTCGGTTTTGAAATTGTCAATGATCCACCAAGACCTATAGTCACTGTTTCTGTCTATTGAACGCTTAGCTAGCAAAATACCTACTCTGTATTGGTGAACGACCAAAGTTTGGCTTCTTGAGGATAACTGACTCAATACAATCCCTAGAAACTGGACCAGGGCCAGGAGTTTCACCTTCAATTGACATAACCAGAGAGAACTCGTAACTCACAATAATGTCTACTAACATATCAAATATTCCTGCTTACACACTATTCTAGATGTATTTATTCCTGATAAAGGCACACTGACAAAAGTTGCCATTTTCTTCACAGACCAGGCCCAAATCCCTGTCATTCGCGTGAAGAAAAGAGAGAAATACAGGGGGTGGAGATCGGGGTGCCTTGAGAGAATTCGTCGGCGGGTGGACAAACCGCCTCTACCATCCATTCCATAAATAAACTGGATGATCTACGATCAAGACTATCCTACCAACGAGACATAAAAAATCTTGATATCTTATGTTTCACCGAGACGTGGCTAAACGACGACATGGATAATATAGAGCTGGCTGGGTTAACCACGCATCGGTAGGACAGAGCAGCTACATCTGGGAAGACGAGGGGTGAGTGTGTGTGTATATTTGTTAATAACAGCTGGTGCGCGATGCCTAATATTAAAGAAGTCTCTAGGTATTAATCGCCTGAGGTAGTGAACCTCATGATATGCTGTAGTCCACACTATCTACCAAGAGAGTTTTCATCTATATAATTCGTATCTGTCTATTTACCAACACAAACCGATGCTGGCAGTAAGACGGCACTCAACAAGATGTTTAAAGAAAATGCTCATTCAGAAGCGGCACTCCTAATGGCCAGGACCTTTAATGCAGGCAAACTTAAATCGGATTTATTTAATTCATTTCTACCAGCATGGAAAAACAGATGGAAAAAAAAAAACGCTAGACCACCTTTACTCCACACAAAGAGATGCATATAAAAGCTCTCCCTAATCCTCCATTTGGCAAATCTGACCACAATTCTACCCTCCTCATTCCTGCTTACAAGCAAAAACTAAAGTAAGAAGTACCAGCAACTCGCTTAATACGGAAGTGGTCAGATGACACGGATGCTATGCCACAGACTGGAATATGTTACTGAATTCGTCCAATGGCATTGAGGAGTATACCACCTCAGGAACCTGCTAAATCAATAAGTGCATTGACGACGACGCCACCATAGTGACCATACATACATATACCAACCAGAAGCCATCGCTTACAGGCAACATCCGCACTGAGCTAAAGGCTAGACCTGCGGCTTTCAAGGAGCGGGAAGCTTATAAGAAATGTTGCAATGCCCTCAGATAAACCATTAAACAGGACTAAGATTGAATCATACTACACCGGCTCTGACGCTCGTCGGATGTGGCAGAGCTGGCAAACTATTACGGACTACAAAGGGTAAACCAGCCGTGAGCTGCCCAGTGACGCGAGCCTACCAGACGAGCTAAATGCCTTTTATGTTCGCTTTGCTAATGACACCATAGTCCCTGTGCCCAAAAAAGCAAAGGCAACCTGCCTAAATGACTACCAACCCGTTGCACTCACGTCGGTAGCCATGAAGTACTTTGAAAGGCTGGTCATGGCTCACATCAACACCATCATCCCGGAATCCCTAGACCCACTCCAATTTGCATACCGCCCCAACAGATCCACAAATGACGCAAGTTCTATTGCACTCCACATTCCCACCCGGACAAAAGGAACACCTATATGAGAATGCTGACTATTGACGACCGCTCAGCGTTCAATAACATAGTCAGTCACCCAAGTCATAGACTGTTCTCTCTTAAAAGCTTCTACCCCCAAGCCACAAGACTGCTGAACAATGAATTAAATGGCCGCCTGGACTATTTACATTGACAACCCCCCCTTTGTTTTTACACTGCTGCTACTTCCTGTTTATTATCTATGCATAGTCACTTTACCCCTACCTACATGTACAAATTACTTCGACTAACCTGTACCCCCGCACATTGACGGTACCAGCACCCCCTGTATATAGCCTCATTACTGTTATTCTATTGTGTTACTTTTTATAGTTTTTTTTTTTACTTTAGTGTATGTAGTAAATATTTTCTTAACTCTAATTCTTGAACTGCATTGTTGGTTAAGGGATTGTACTGTAGGTAAGCATTTCTCGTTAAGGTCTACACCTGTTGTATTCGGCGCATTTGACAAATACATTTTATTTGATTAGATTTTCAATACAAGCTGAATAAAATGTGCACTGTCCTACAGCTGCCATCTTCAAACTGAATGATACTTAATCATTTAAATGTGTATTTCACAGCAGCCTGCACAGTAATACAAAACATTACACATTAAGTTGGTTATAATAAGACAGTTGGAATGCTCATTATTGTAGATTTGAGCTTCCATAGAAAGGATAAGGCTCTTATTCATAAAGCACGTCAAAGTAGAGTTTTGGTTTAGGTCCCCTCTTTTATTCATTATGATTTAAAAGGCATAACTGATCCAAGATCAGCACTCCTACATCTAACAACACTGGGGAAATAGCTTCTAGTAAACATATTGTCCATGTCACTGTGTCCTACTTAAATAAACAAGGAGCACACACACACACAGACATAAACAAACATACAGTGCCCTCCACTAATATTGGCACCCTTAGTAAATATGAGCAAAACGGACTATAAAAATGTTTCTTTGTTGTTTTTCTTCTTGTTCTTTCCATCAAAATATTCACAAAAATCTAACCTTTAATTAAAGTAAAAATAATTGAAAGAAAAAATAAATTATTATCATAAAACAAATATATTCTCAAATATATGTGTGCCACAATTATTGGCACCCCTTCATTCAATTCTTTGTGCAACCTCGCTTTCCCAACATAACAGCGCCGAGACTCCTATAATGCGTAATGAGGTTGGAGAACACATGGCAAGGGATCTGAGACCATTGATTTTGAGGTGTGATCATTGTCCTGCTGGAAGATCCATCCAGGGCCCAGTTTAAGCTTCCTAGCAGATGCAGTCAGGTTTTGATTGAATATCTGCTGGTACTTGATGGAGTCCATGATACCATGTATCCTAAGTAGTTGTCCAGGGCCTTTGGAAGAAACACAGCCCCACAACATCAAAGATCCACCACCATACTTCACAGTGGGGATGAGGTACTTTTCTGCATGGCTATCTTTCTGTCTACGCCAAACCCACCTCTCGTGTTTGTTTCCAAAAAGCTATGTCTTTGTCTCATCTGACCATAGAACCTGGTCCCGTTGAAAGTACCAGTAAAGTTTGGCAAACTGTAGGTGCCTGAGTTTGTTGTTTGATGACAGCAAAGGCATTTTTATGACAACCCTCCCAAACAACTTGTGGTTACGTAGGTGGCGTCTGATCGTAGTTTTGGAGACATTCTGACCCCAAGACCCAACTAACGTCTCCATCCTCCTCACTGTGCGTGGGGTTAATATAGAGAAACGTCCTCTTCCAGGCCCATTGTTGACATCTCCGGTTGCTTTAAAATTCTTAATTATTGCCCTGATAGTGGAAATGGGACATTTTGAACCGTTGAGCTATTTTCTTATAGCCATTTCCTGATTTGTGCACATCATTACTGTATTCTCGGGTCTTTCCCATAGTGATGGATGACTTTGGGAACTTGGCCGGTGTGTCACCTCATATTTACATACCCCAGTGAAACAAGTCATGGCTTACCACTTCAGTGTTCTTAATCACTCAGGTGAACTTAAATACATCAAATATGAATGGGAATATACTTAACTTAGATTTTACTCATAAGAATTTCTAGGGGTGCCAATAATGGTGGCACACATGTTTCGGAGAAAACATTTTTTTCATTTATTTCACATTCATTTTTTCAATCATTTTATTAAAATTAAAGATTTGATTTTTGTAAACATTTTGAATGAAAGACCAAGAGGATAAACAGCAATATTAGTGGAGGACACTGTACACACTTGAGTCAGGCACAAACCTGTGCACACACACTAACACACACATGCATATGAACAAAGACACAAACACACAGACATGCGCAAAGAAACACACACCGGACACAATTGCCTGAATACCTTTTCAGAAAGCTACTGTCCCTATCTTTTTGTCAAAGAGGAGTCAGAGAAAACAACTATTTTTAGGAGCAGGTTTAATGTTGCTGAGAGGAGAACTCAGCCATCCATGTCATGTAATGCCATCAATAATTTAGTGCTACCAAATCCACACAGTGTTAGTGGAAATGACATGGTTTTGGGGGAAAATAAACCTCTGCAATTTGTTTTCAGGTGATGTCTTTACAACACCCATCTCTTAATCATAACGGCAAGATTCTACTAAACTAAAAGTTCTTAACAATATTGTCAGGCTTAAAATCAACTACACGGTGTCTGTCTGTCTGTCTGTCTGTCTGTCTGTCTGTCTGTCTGTCTGTCTGTCTGTCTGTGTGGGTGCCTGTCTGTCTACTACACCAAATGTATATCTATGTGTGTTTGAGTTTATGTGCTGTCTCTCTACCTCTGTGTTCCCCAGTCGCTGCTTGGTGCAGAGTGAAACAGTAAAGCTGGGGGAGATAGCTTTCAGAAGCTTACATAAAGCCACTGGACTTAATAATTCATGGAGCAAAAATCCCTCAGTGCTCAATATTTATATCTCCCTGAATGTGTTCTGTGACTGTGAGCCCTGTCACAGTGCAGGCCAGCAGAGGGGAAACTTTTACTTTCTACTTTTCATATATTTTTCCACTTTCTTTCAGAGGACAGGTTTCACATTAAGGGCCTGTGGCACAGAGAGGGAGATACTGTATTTCCCAGTATGTCTCAGAGTCTGTATGTGTATACCATGTGGTAGCTCCCTGTGTGTATAGGATGATGATAATTGTGACTCCTATCCTTTGGGTTTTTTGAGTCGTGTTGTTGCTCTGCAAAGAGACGTCAGGGTGATTTCAGGAAAATGAAAGAGAATATGACTGGACTTTCAAACTACTGGATAGGACACACACGCAAACACATCCTCTCTTCTATAAACCTGTGACGATAGCAGCCAATGCATATATCGGGGTGGTGGACTGTTAACATGAGAGAATCCAGAGGGACATATTAGTTGGAAATATTGTCGAGATCGTGCGCCGCTCATGCTGACATTTACAAGTCCTTGCTGATCTTTCCGCTGTGACAACTAAACGTCTTCGCCATCAGATCAGTCTGAGTTCCTATGGCTGAGTCGCAAATGGCAGTCTATTCCCCACATAGTGCACTACTTTCAAAAGTAGTACACCATATAGGGAATAGACTGCCATTTGGGACATAAACTATGTCATTCATCTGATTAATGGAAGACTGATAAGTCTTAGCTGCAACTAAACGGTTGCATCTAAATGGAATGAGGGAGCAGGATCTGGGTATGAGACAGAGACAGAGTACTGTCTGATATAATGGATTGGGTGAGCTTCTGGTACAGTGGAAGAGCAAGCTTTTAGATGGGCTTAGTGTACTATCTGATTCTAGTATGGGTAAGGCATTACACTACAGTGCTGTATATGCTGACATGAAACCTTTCAAAATAAGAGTTGAGTCTGATAGAATGAGTCTATAAAGCCGTATTGAGAAATCATTCTGACCTGACAAATATTGTCCCTCAATGAAAAATCAAAAAGGTAATTCAAGTTCGAGCAAAGCCTGCTGGCTATTGTTAAAGTATAGGGAGACACTAGCTTAGTAGAGGTTTGCCCTCACTCTTATATCTAAAAAATCAGAGTTCAAACACGTTCCTACTCAGAGATCCATTTGAAAACATTTGCCGGTGTTTACTGTTTCTTATACTGTTAAGAAAGTTGCTCTTCATGATACCCTGCAGAAGGGCAGAAGGCTTTATTGTGCCAGAGATTTCAGGAATGTGGGCCATGAACTCACCCAGAACTGAGGCTCCTCTGTTCCAGTCATGCAGGTGGCAACATTCTGCCCGATACCCAAGCTTCGTCCTCGCCAACAACACCAGTATGACCAATACCCCTATGCCCCCACCTAAGAGACAGAGAGACAGAGACAAAGAGTAGAGGAAAATGACAAAAAGAGATAGAAGAGAGAGAGAAGTGGGAGACGAGATGGAGCATGTAAGAAACTGTGCAGTGTATCATTTGATCAGTCAGTGATTAAACAGTGAAAACCAGTAAACACTGCAGCCCTCCAGGACTGACATGATGCAACTCAACTCTAAACAAACATAAGCTGCTTTGACCAGGGATGACACTAAACCTACTTAAAAATGCAGACCAGGATCTGACGCTCAACAAATGTGCAATACATTGTAGAAATTGGATTCGTAACAAATCATCTAAAATGTATTTAATATATATTTTTGAATAATACTAATTTTGCAGCGCTCAACATATCATTTGACATGGATGACGCAGTACACCAAAAAGATCTGGAGCATCACTTTAATATTAAGGTCTAAGTTGTTTCATCCTGCAGAGAGCCATTGTTTACAGGTGGCTGGTTGTGTAAGGATGCACCAAAATAATGTGTCCTGTCAACAGAGGTATATTCAATATCTCTAGGAACAATCCTTATGATTCGTTGGGTTGAATGTGTCTTTTGCTATCAAATAAGCGTTTAAAGCGTTTAAAACAAGTTTTTTTACAGGGTCTCCCATTTCCGCCTGTAGACGTGGGAACTTACGCGGCAGCTAATTCTCACATGACTGCGTGGTATAGAATGGACAACAATGGCAGCCCACATGTGGAAAATGGGAGACCATGGGTAAAAACCTGTTAATCACTTATTTGATATCAAGGACACATTCAACCAATGGGCTAATTGTTTGCTACAAACATTGTTGAATTTTTATTTTTTATTTTAAATGTAACCTTTATTTAACTAGGCAAGTCAGTTAAGAACAAATTCTTATTTACAATGATGGCCTACTCCGGCCAAATCCGGACAATGCTGGGCCAATTGTGCGCCGCCCTATGGGACTCGGATGTGATTACTCTTGATTACCTAAGTAGGCTATGCTATCGCTAGTCCCTTAAAAATTGTGGATTGTAACATGTGAAAGACTAAACACAGAGTTAACAAACTAGCCTGCCGTGTCCTAAAACTAGCCTGCCGTGTCCTCAAACTAGCCTGCCGTGTCCTCTACCTAGCCTGCCATGTCCTCTACCTAGCCTGCCATGTCCTCTACCGAGCCTGCCGTGTCCTCTATCTAGTCTGTCGTGTCCTCTATCTAGTCTGCCGGGTCTTCTACCTAGCCTGCCATGTCCTCTACCAAGCCTGCCGTGTCCTCTATCTAGTCTGCCGTGTCCTCTATCTAGCCTGCCGGGTCCTCTACCTAGGCTGCTGTGTCCCAAACCCTGCCTACCGTGTCCTCTATCTAGCCTGCCGTATCCTCTACCTAGCCTGCCGGGTCCTCTACCTAGGCTGCCGGGTCCTCTACCTAGGCTGCCGGGTCCTCTACCTAGCTTGCCGTGTCCTCTACCTAGCCTGCCATGTCCTCTACCTAGCCTGCCAGCTCCTCTACCTAGCCTGCCGGCTCCTCTACCTAGGCTGTCGGGTCCTCTGCCTAGGCTGGCATGTCCTCTACCTAGCCTGATGTGTCCTCTATCTAAAGCAGGTGATTGGAGTATAGTTTCAGGTTTTCTTTAACATATTCAATGTAAAAAAATATCTTGCATTATTTTATGTGGTTAAACGCAGGCCCAAATCTGACGTGACTTGGGATAAATTAATCATAGTTGCATGTGGCATGACTTTTTTAATCGGGTGATCAGGGTGTGTCTCAGAGAAAGAGGGAAGCAGAAAGAAGCAGAGACTGCCAGTTTGGGCAGGAGGACTGTGCTGGCAGGGCTCCCTATCCCCAGGGGCGAATAGCGATGGTGCATCATGCCTTGCTGCCATGTCAGTCACATGACCCCCGGAGTAAGAGTCCCCTCAAGCTGCATAATAAATCATCTCAGTCAGTCTGGCTGGCAAGCTCCCTTAAAATGTTCACACACACACACACACACGCATACATGTGTGTATAGATACACACATGAGCGTACACATATGCACGTGCAAATGCGCACACACTCATACCATCTTTCGCACACACTCCTAAACACAAACACACTAATATACTCTCACATGCACACTGGCTGCTGGAATCATAAAGAGTCAATGTCTTTACTCACTGACCTACTGAGTGTCCTACATGTGGGCTTTATGCAATGAAAATATGGTCAAACATTTAGGTACCTGACATAATGCCTTTAACACAACATCAAGTGTGCCATTTTTTTACGACAACTGACAAGGTGTGAAAGATTTTAAATATCTACTCGAAATATTAACCTGGTGACAAAACCATTTGTTCGTATAGTATTTGTTTAGCAGATACATTTTTACGTGACATTCGGCTAGCTGTCAGTTGACATCAACTCAAACTATAGTCCACTATAGCTCCGCTCCGTTTGCCATTGGCAGAAGTTGGTTGTCATAAAAGGTGTTGATTTGTGCCACTTCAACTTGAGTGTAGTCTTAAAAGTGAATATTACATATTCTGGCAGGTAGTTCTACTGTAAAAGGGTTACTGATTGTCTTTAAAAGTACCCAGCCACTCATACATAACGGGCCTCCACAACTTACAGTGCCAGTAAACGACACAGTAGTTTTGCCAGTGTCAACTACTTAGCAACAAAGTTTGCTTGAGTCCATGGCCCCTTTGTGTTTTCCTAACCCATGTATTTACTTTACATATGTATTTTAAATGTCCCGTCTTGTTTTGATCACCTCGCCACCAGAGCAGAGAGAAAGTAGCTTTTAAACCACATCACACTGGAGACACTGAAACACCCACCTGGGGAGTGAAAGGTGCTGTAAAGCATCTAATGCCCCGGCGTGCTTAGTCCAAATATTTAACACACAGAACAAGAAGAATCTATTCTGGACTGCAAGACAACCACTAAGAAGTATAAGTACAGCAAGAGCCATCTCCCTTGAGCGCAAGAGAAAGGTGTTATGGGAAAAAAAAGACCAGGCTATATATTTAAGGCGAATAGCAAGCTTCGAAAACTTTCCGGCAGCGGTTGATGAGTTCAATGGAGATTCTGTAGACACAGAGAGCATTTGCACTGGCGTATGGCGTACTCCCCTGCCTGGGGAACGGGTACTGCGAGGCTAACAGGCGCACCAATTACAACTGTATCCACAATCCTCTAAGGGGACATAGTTCTGCCTATTGATCTTAGACAAGCCCCTTATGGTCATCTATTCATGTTGACATGAGTCATTCTTATTACCGTTACATAATTATTTATTATAAATCTGCAACATTAAAAGGAAGCTCAAGGGTGAGTGGTTATGCAACGTAATCTGACTTGAGTCATACTTTTTTTTTTAAAGACAACATCCAGCTTCTTGCAGAAAGAAAGTATAAAGCCGTTGGATACAGATTTAAAATGACTTCCTTTTACATTTTAAGGCAGCTACTGTACACGACTCAGTGAATGTCTGAATGGCAGTATTCATAGTAATGCAGTATTCATAGCAATGTATTTAACTTGGTGAGAAGAGGGGTTGGGGGCGTATGCCTTATTATTAACGAGACGTGGTGTGATCACAACAGCATACAGGAACTCAAGTCCTTCTGTTCACCTGACTTAGAATTCCTCACAATCAAATGTCGAAATCATTATCCACCAAGGGAATTCTCTTCGATTATAATCACAGCCGTATATATATTCCCCCCCAAGCAGACACATTGATGGCCCTGAACGAACTTTATTTGACTCTTTGCAAACTGGAAACCACATATCCTGAGGCTGCATTCATTGTAGCTGGAGATTTTAACAAGGCTAATCTGAAAACAAGACTCCCTAAATTGTATCAGCATATCGATTGCGCAACCAGGGCTGGTAAAACCTTGGATCATTGCTATTCTAACTTCCTAACTTTACGGACATATTCAATCAATCCTTATCCCAGTCTGCTATTCCCACATGCTTCAAGAGGGCCACCATCGTCCCTGTTCCCAAGAAAGCTAAGGTAACTGAGCTAAACGACTACCACCCTGTAGTCCTCACTTCCGTCATCATGAAGTGCTTTGAGAGACTAGTCAAGGACCATATCACCTCCACCCTACCTGACACCCTAGACCCACTCCAATTTGCTTACTGCCCAAATAGGTCCACAGACAACTCAATCTCAACCACACTGCACACTGCCCTAACCCATCTGGACAAGAGGAATACCTATGTGAGAATGCTGTTCATCGACTCCAGCTCAGCATTTAACACCATAGTGCCCTCCAAGCTCGTCATCAAGCTTGAGACCCTGGATCTCGACCCGCCCTGCGCAACTGGGTACTGGACTTCCTGACGGGCCGCCCCCAGGTGGTGAGGGTAGGTAACAACATCTCCACCCCGTTGATCCTCAACACTGGGGCCCCACAAGGGTGCGTTCTGAGCCCTCTCCTGTACTCCCTGTTCACCCACGACTGCGTGGCCACGCACGCCTCCAACTCAATCATCAAGTTTGTGGACGACACTACAGTGGTAGGCTTGATTACCAACAACGACGAGACGGCCTCCAGGGAGGAGAAAATAACCTCACACTCAACGTCAACAAAACAAAGGAGATGATTGTGGACTTCAGGAAACAGCAGAGGGAGCACCCCACTATCCACATTGATGGGACAGTAGTGGAGAGGGTAGTAAGTTTTAAGTTCCTTGGCGTACACATCACGGACAAACTGAATTGGTCCACCCACACAGACAGCATCGTGAAGAAGGCGCAGCAGCACCTCTTCAACCTCAGGAGGCTGAAGAAATTTGGCGTGTCACAAACGTCTACAGATGCACAATCGAGAGTATCCTGTCGGGCTGTATCACCGCCTGGTATGGCAACTACTCCGTCTACAACCGTAAGGCTCTCCAGAGGGTAGTGAGGTCTGCACAACGCATCACCGGGGGCAAACTACCTACCCTCCAGGACACCTACACCACCCTATGTCACAGGAAGGCCATAAAGATCATCAAGGACAACAACCACCCAAGCCACTGCCTGTTCACCCCGCTATCATCCAGAAGGCGAGGTCAGTACAGGTGCATCAAAGGAGGGACCGAGAGACTGAAAAACAGCTTCTATCTCAAAGCCATCAGACTGTTAAACAGCCACCACTAACATTGAGTGGCTGCTGCCAACACACTGACTCAACTCCAGCCACTTTAATAATGGGAATTGATGGAAATTGATGTAAAATATATCACTAGCCACTTTAAACAATGCTACTAAATATAATGTTTACATACACTACATTACATCTCATATGTATATGTATATTCTGTACTCTATATCATCTACTGCATCTTGCCTATGCTGTTCTGTACCATCACTCATTCATTTATCTTTATGTACATATTCTTATTCTTTACACTTGTGTGTATAAGGTAGTAGTTTTGGAATTGTTAGGTTACATTACTCGTTGGTTATTACTGCATTGTCGGAACAGACAGAATTATAAGATACTTTCATTTTGAAGGCTAACCGCAAAGTCCACCCTTGTGGCGAATCCTTATTGTGGCTAGATTCACATAGATGGGACCGACCACCATTAATCAAATAAGAACAGTCTTAAAATTAGGGTTATTTTAGACAATGACACTTAGCTATATTGTTAGCTAGCTAACTATAACTACTGAAACAGATTATGTTGTTTTGCTATGTTTTTAGGGAAGAACAATGTTTGCAAGCTAGCTTTTTTTTATGACCAGCATTGTAGGTGCGCGAGACAACTCTACCAGCATCATAGCATACATATTGATGAATTGTTGTGACATATGAAATACGAGTGATAGTGTAATCAATGTGTAATAACTACATACAAAATGATGAATGCGTTAACTTATCATGTGCAGTCATATTCAGGTCCTGAAGCTTAATTGACACATCAAATAGTGTTATTTGACACGTCAAATAGTGCTAAATAGTATATTTTTTGACACGCAAAGACCCAAATGGCATTCGATTGCAATCCTGGTTGAGAATGAAACGACTCAACAAATGAATAACGAAACAACACAGCAAGTAAGTGAAAGAAATAGGTTTTGATTATGTTTACTGGTAATGGGGACATATGTAAATTCCAACAAAATTACTTTTCGGTCAGTGTTGTGTGTGTGTAACCTTTATTTAACTAGGCAAGTCAGTTATTAAGAACAAATTCTTATTTACAATGACGGCCCGGATGACGCTGGGCCAACTGTGCGCCGCTCCTATGGGAATCCCAATCACGGCCGGATGTGATACAGCCTGGATTCGAACCAGGGACTGTAGTGATGCATCTTGCACTGAGATGCAGTGCCTTAGACCGCTGTGTCCATGTGTGTGTGTTAACTATTTAAATGTACTAGAATGCTTAAAAGGCCGCTAAAATATTGTTTCTCGGTATCGTTTATTTTGGCAAGGAAAATATTGGATATCGGTATCGGCCAAAAATGTCATATCAGTGCGTCACTAGTTAATGAAGTTGAGTGATTTCTTTTAGGAGAAAGCTTACATAATGTGTCATGTTGACATACACAGTAACAGTCCAGGTGAACAGGCAGTGTTGTAGTGCAGTGTTGGTTGTCTGTCTGAAGGGTAGAGTTCTCATCTCACTGGGTAGGAGGCAACTCTAGGGAAGGGAATGGTTTGGGACCCTCAGGCGAGGACAGGGAGAAACTGCCTCGGCTCACTATTATTCGAGACACTATTATTCCAGCCACTATTATTTGAGTTACAAGCAAGTCTCAATTTATAAGCTCCAAATCTCAAGTCGAGACCCAAGTCGAACAGGTGGAGTCTCGAGTCAAGCCTCCCCTTGAGAAACCAAATTGAATCTGTCTAACAGGAACTCAAACAGGTAAGTGCTTGGCCCCTCCCAGGTCCATACAATTACCCAATTGGCAATTACAACCAATAAACAGTTTTTACAATATTAAAGGCAATTTCCACATCCATTCTTACGATGGTACATTCATCTTAATCTGACTTAATTATTCATGATATTTCATCACCATTCATTCGTACATGAAAAATATTTATACACTGTTTGAGAAACAGACGCATCACAAGTCCTCAACTGGCAGCATCATTAAATAGTACCCGCAAAAAAAAACAGTCTCAACATCAACAGTGAAGAGGCGACTCCGGGATTTTGGCCTTCTAGTCAGAGTTCTTCTGTCCAGTGTCTGTGTTCTTTTGCCCATCTTAGTCTTTCCTTTTTATTGGCCAGTCTGTGCTGTCTTTTTCTTTGCAACTCTCATCCCAGAGTCACCTCTTCACTGTTGACATTGAGACTGGTGTTTTGCAGGTACAATTTAATGAAGCTACCAGTTGAGGGCTTGTGAGGTGTCTGTTTCTCAAGCTAGACACTCTAATGTATTTGTCCTCTTGCTTTGTTGTGCACCAGGGCCTCCCACTCCTCTTTCTATTCTGGTTAGGGCCAGTTTGCGCTGTTCTGTGAAGGGAGTAGTACACAGTGTTGTACGAGATCTTCCGTTTCTTGGCATTTTTTCACATAGCCTTAATTTCTCAGAATAAGAATAGACTGACGAGTTACAGAAGAAAGATCTTTGTTTCTGGCCATTTTGAGCCTGTAATCGAATCCACAAATGCTGATGCTCTAGATACTCAACCAGTCTAAAGAAGGCCAGTTTTATTGCTTCTTTAATCAGACCAACAGTTTGCAGCTATGCTAACATAATTGCTAAATGTTTTCTAATGATCAATTAGCCTTTTAAAATGATAAACCTGGATTAGCTAACACAACGTGCCATTGGAACACAGGAGTGATGGTTGCTGATAATGGATAATGGGTAATATCTACATAAGACTATGTAGATATTCCATACAAAAAATATGCCGTTTCCCTCTACAATAGTCAATTACAACATTATTGTAACGGTTCTCTTGTGGTGAAGGAGAGTCGGACCAAAATGCAGCGTGTAGATTGCGATCCATGTTTAATAAACAAACGTAAAACACGAATCAATTACAAACACTACAAAACAAAGAACATAATGAAAACCGAAACAGCCTATACTTGTGTAAACTAACACAGAGACAGGAACAAGGACACTAAGGACACTCACCCACAAAACACACAAAGAATATGGCTGCCTAAATATGGTTCCCAATCAGAGACAACGATAAACACCTGCCTCTGATTGAGAACCACTTCAGACAGCCATAGACTTAACTAGAACACCCCACTAAGCTACAATCCCAATACCAACACACCACATACAAAAACCCCATGCCACACCCTGGCCTGACCAAATAAATGAAGATAAACACAAAATACCTCGACCAGGGCGTGACAATTATCAATGTTTGCACTGTATTTCTGATCAATTTGATGTCGTTTTAAAGGACAAAAATATGCTTTTCTTTCAAAAACAAGGACATTTCTAAGTGACCCCAAACTTTTGAATGGTAGTGTATGTATATAGGGCAGCAGACTCTAATGTGCTAGTTACAATACATGCTATAGTCCTTGATCTTCAAGAATAGGACTTGAAAATATGGAAGTATAGATTAGTCAAATTATTTTACCTGAACATGACCCCAAAACTAAGGATTTATCAGCCAGCCCTACTCTGTTGTTTATGATTTTGTTGTCATGGAGGACTGATTGGGCTCACTGATTCAAGTTGAAAAATAAATGCTGCGCTCATGGAATGGCATGGAAGTTTACATTTTTGCTAGTGACACTGATATCTTGATAATATGCAGCTAGCTGTTTAAAGGGAAAAACCACAGATGAAACAATAACAAAATGGGTGCCCCGCCTCTGTTTTTGTAAAAAGCTGAGGGATGGGCACGGAGAAATGTAACCACTCTCAGATTAATAGACAGAGCTATGGACGCAAGGACTGACCATCCATGATATCAACATTATGGTTTTTACCATGTTATAAGGCTATACAGTGTTTGTTTACATTTACAATGTTTACAAACATTGGAATAAAACAAGCTTATATTTTGGGTTTTCATGGAGTGTGACAGTTGAACTAAGCTCATGAGGGATATATATGTTCTTCAAGAATCAATGTATATAAATATATCATTTCTAAGTCCAAAAGTGGATGTAGCAACTACAGATTGCCCCTTTAAGTCTATCAAAAGTGTGCGAGTTTAAGCATGTGTCCATTCGGCCTATGGATTTATTTTTTATCATCATGAATGACGCCCCACTTTTATTCCATAGGCTGGGATCCGCACTCTGCAGCTGTTGAAAGAGCGCATTTTTCACTGGCTGTCCAATGGTTTCAAAAGCAATGATTGATAGACAGCTTAAAAGTCTTGAATTCAACTATTATTGGGTTGAAATACACATTTAGATTCGTGAACAGCCATCCACAACAACCACAATCTGTAAGGCACAAATAGCTAAATGAGAGCAGCAGTGTGATTCACATCAATGCGCTATGTAGATATCAATAATATCCGTATCGCTGTAGACTACACCACTGCTGTCATCCTGACCTCCAAGTGTTTAATCAAGTTGGATAATCTTTGGATGCAGACAGCAGTCGTACCATCGGAAGTCATAGCTTGGACTGTAGCCTACAAAAGCCTATTCCTGCTCTTTTCCCGAGATCCATCAAACACATTTGGTGTGTCATCATAGTGGTCTCTAACTTGCGGTCAGACTCACTCAGGTGGAACAAACGTAAACTTGCACCTTATTTTCAATGCTGATTTGAATGTCATTGAGAAAACAGAGAAGTGTCAAAATATTTTTTTCCGAAAACATCCTTTCTGAATTTAAAAGTAATCCTCGAAGTAATCTTCTAGTTTTTCAAAAGTATCTGTAATCTGATTACAATATTTTTACTGGTAACATAACGGATTACAGTTATTGTTTTTTGTAATCCCTTACATGTAACGGATTACATGTAATCCGTTACTCCCCAACCCTGCTCATTGACATGGGTCAGACTCAAGTTCAAGTCCTGTGACTCGAATCCACAACTCTGGGTGAGACGCACTGTGATACTGTGTGTCTGTGTGTGTGTGTGTCGGAGTGTGTGCATGTATCAACGAGCTCTCTACACACACCACCGTAAGCTCTACATAAATATAGCCTGTCCTACAACATGTCCTCTCCCCAACACCATGTGTGAATAGTAGAGATAGGCTTGCATTCCATCAGCAGTGTATTCACATATGACTGACTGTATGGGGAGGAGCAACTGTCTGCTGGAACAGCAATAGGCCTGCTGCCCCTGAGGGGGGTGCTGCTAGCATGCTTTATCTGTGGTGTTTAGCTAAACTGGTTTGTATGATATGGATGTATACAGTACAGTACAGCTGTTATTATTGGGAACAAGTTTGAAGTAAATTGGTTGATTCATCTCTATGATGTGACGATTCATCTATAAGACAACCTATGCACTGTTGTCACTTTATTTCCCCATGTCATTTAGTGATTTGCAATGATATTGCATTGGTTGAGGGTTGACATTTCAACAAACATGATTACAAACTGAAAACCGAAAACATATAAACGCAACATGGAACAATTGTATACATTTGTCCTGAGTTTCAGTCAATTGAAATTAATTCATTAGGCCCTAATCTATGGATTTCACATGACTAGGAATACAGATATGCATCTGTTGGTCACAGATACCTAAAAAAAAAGGTTGAACGGACTGTTGATTGTGACCTGTGGAATGTTGTCCCACTCCTCTTCAATGGCTGTGCGAAGTTGCTGGATATTGGTGGGAACTGGAACACTCTGTCGTACACGTCGATCCAGGGCATCACCCCACCGCCACCATGGGGAACTCTGTTCGCAACTTTGAGATCAGCAAACCACTCGCCCACACGACGCCATACACGTTGTCTGCCATCTGCCCGGTACAGTTGAAACCGGGATTCATCCATTTAAGAGCACACTTTTCCAGCATTCCAGTGGCCATCGAAGGTGAGCATTTTCCAGTTACGAAGGCCGAAATGCAGGCAGGTCAAGACCTTTGTGAGGACGAAGAGCACGCTGGTAACCTTCCCTGAGACGGTTTCTGACAGTTTGTGCATAAATGCTTCAGTTGTGCAAACCCATAGTTTCATCAGCTGTCCAGGTGGCTGGTCTCAGACGATCCCGCAGGTGAAGAAGCCAGATGTGGAAGTCCTGGGCTGGCGTGGTTACACATGGTCTGCGATTGTGAGTTCATTTGAACATATTGCCAAATTCTCTAAAAGGACATTGGTAGATAAATTAACATTTAATTATCTGACAACAGCTCTGGTGGACATTCCTGTAGTCAGCAAGTCAATTGCACACTCCCACAAAAGTTGAGACATCTGTGGAATTGTGTTGTGGGACAAAACTGCACATTTTTGAGTGGCCTTTTATAATCACCAGCACAAGGTGCACCTGTGTAATGATCATGCTGTTTAATCAGCTTCTTGATATATCACACCTGTCAGCTGGATGGATTAACTTGGCAAAGGAGAAATGTTCACTAACATGGTTGTAACAAATTTCTACACATAATTAGAGAGAAATAAGCTTTTTGTGTGTCTGAGTTATTTTATTTCAGCCCATGAAACAAGGGATCAACACTTTACATGTTGTGTTTAAATTTTGTGACCTGTTTCAAGAAGCTAGGCGTATGTCGCACGTCACTACTTCAAAGTGGAGCCATTTGAACGTTTCAACAAAAAATGTTTTTTTTGGGCAGAAATGCCTTCTGGAACATGCACATTTTCATGTGCCTTAATAACAAATGTGTATGTCATCTGTAAATACGAATAAAATGGTTAAATTACGAGCCTAGTTGGTTTAGCTATGATTGGTTGAGATAATTAATGGGCTGGATATGCCGAGTTCAGATTGGTCTGCCATGTAGCATGCTTCTGTCTATAACATGAGCTGCTCAGTATGTGTAGATACTCCTTTCTAACACAGCTTTTTTTTTAAAGATATCATGAAGAGCTGATAAAGTGTTGCTACTGCTCTCAACATTGCTGCCCTAAAGTTAACAGGAGCTATCGACGAAGATCCGTGGAAAAAAGTTATGATGGACTATTTTCTGGAGGACGATCGTGCCATGTTGACTCTCGCTGACTCTAAAAATGTACCAGACGATGAGGAAATCCCTGATTTAGGTAAAACGGTTTTCGTTGAACCAGACATTGTAGAGTCTTCTGATGACAGCAATGGAGAATAAACGGTGATCAAGAAGTTGACCGCTTTTTGAAATCAGTGGAAACAGAGAGATGATTGTCAAATGCAGAGAGAGTCGAAAAGAGAACACAGAAGGCTGTTGTATAAAACACCTGTCTCCAGATGAAATCTTCAAAACTAATGGCAACCCTGGCATGCATGATAGAAAGGCAGAAGCATTCATCTATGTTTACGGATAAGAGTCTAGCTGCATTTCCAGATATTATACGTTTCAAATTTTGTGAGAACGTCGTTTTCATTGCAAGTTCAAGCATACTAGCTAGCTAGCAAGCTAACATTGAACCTTGTTGGTTAATTTAGGCTACCTGCAGATTCATGCATGGTGCATGGTAGTACAGGTAGGATTATGGTTCATTGTTTAACGAGCGAGTTACATGTCTAAACAAAAGGCTCCACTATGCAAGTAACCATTTCACTGTACCGTATACACCTTCTGTATCCTGTGCATGTGACAAATAAGCGTTTTATTTGATATAGTGTTTGTTTACCAGAGTCGGTAATTTGAAGAACAACATGACCTGCACCAAGGTCAGATTAGAATATATGATAAAGTGTATTCATACTACTACTTTTTGAAACTACTTTCACCACTTTTATTCTTAAAATCTTTGGTTGTTAACTACATTACCTTCTTCACTCTGTTTAGCATATGGCCTCATATGTGACTGGCTGGCTCGATTTGGTCCTATGTAAGCAACATTTTTAATGGTGTTTTTTACATTGGATAAAAGTCGAGACTCAGAGCTTCAAAATTGTATATCACACACTACAGATGAGGAACAATGGGAGAGTAATTATGCTTTGAAAGATCATAGGGGCGTGGATCCGAAGGTAGGGGCGTGGATCAACTTTTGAGAAAACGGTACACCTACTGGAGAGCTCTTCTTTGTCTACATCCATTCAGCATCGTTCACACCCTCTTAAGCCTTAGTGCCACCCATCTCTTTAAGGATTCACATGTGAGGCCATGTACTAAACATCCAAAGATTTCAAGACAGAAGGCTGGTTTATACTACGGGTTCGTAAATTCTATCTGGAGTGCCAGAGTGCACTCAAAGTTCGTAATCTCAGAGCGTTGTCAGATTGTCCGTTTGTAAATTGAGAGTATTCCACTCTCGGAGCATTCAGAGCGCACACTATACGCTCTGACAGAGGAGTAGAGTTGATTTGATTGTTCTGACCTAACAAAAGCAATCAAGCACCGAATGTAATTAGCTAATGTTGGCTAGGTTGCTAGTGTCACGGCTCCTCCTCTGCATTGCAGGGGCGGTTCCTCCTGCTGGCAGAGGATGGTCGTTAGTGATTGGAGTTACCTGGGATCAGAGTATTTAAACTGTCACTAATCACCTCTCTCTCTCTCTCTGCTCCTCCAGGTATGAACCTGTATTGTTTGTTCTTTTGTAGTTTTGCATAGTTTTCACTCAGTCATTCACACACACAGATTCACGCATCCATGTACTTTACATACACCTTACATTATGATACTTCCACACCTCATTCCTTTTTCTTAGTTTAAAGGTAATAGTTTTGCTTACAATAAGGAAAAAAATTGAAATGGCCTATACCTGTTGTTCGCGTCCCCTCATTTTTGCCACAGGCTATGAGCCGGCCTGTGACACTAGCTACTTCCAGACACAAATGAGAGAACAGCTTACTCTGACCATTTTACTCGCCCTAGCAGAGCCGGTTAGGCTGTTTTGTTATCTAGAGCGTGGTTAACTCTAACTGTGCTGCTGGCATCAATTTAATTATGCTTTTTTGCCAACATTTACTGACACTGGACATATTCAACGGGTGTTGAGCGTTCGTAAATTCCTAAGTTATTCTGCACTCTCTCACACTCAGACAAGAATGCTCTGAAATCGGAGTAGATAGCCAGAGCAAATGTATTAGCTACGTCTATCGACAGTTGTCGCAGTAACATAATGAACATTCTATTGAAATGGTTACTTGCATAGTGCATAGAGTCTTTTGTTTAGACATGTAGCTAGTTAGCTAGCTAAGCACTGAACCATAATCCCAACTCATAACATTACTACCCTGCATGAATCTGCAGGTAACAAACCAACTAGGTTCAATGTTAGCTGGCTAGCTAACATTAGGCTATAACTAGCAATGCAAATGGCTCATACACATAGGTATCGGTAACTAGTGAGCCAGCCAGCTAGCTAACAGTACACTTTAACCTGAATTGAAAACAACTTTCTTAAAAAAAAAGCTCGTCATCAAGCTCGAGACCCTGGGTCTCGACCCCGCCCTTTGCAACTGGGTACTGTACTTTTTTTATTTTATTTTTTTATTTCACCTTTATTTAACCAGGTAGGCTAGTTGAGAACAAGTTCTCATTTGCAACTGCGACCTGGCCAAGATAAAGCATAGCAGTGTGAACAGACAACACAGAGTTACACATGGAGTAAACAATTAACTAGTCAATAACACAGTAGAAAAAAATGGGCAATCTATATACTTCCTGACGGGCCGCCCCCAGGTGGTGAGGGTAGGCAACAACATCTCCACCCCGCTGATCCTCAACACTGGGGCCCCACAAGGGTGCGTTCTGAGCCCTCTCCTGTACTCTCTGTTCACCCACGACTGCGTGGCCACGCACGCCTCCAACTCAATCATCAAGTTTGCGGACGACACTACAGTGGTAGGCTTGATTACCAACAACGACGAGACGGCCTACAGGGAGGAGGTGAGGGCCCTCGGAATGTGGTGTCAGGAAAATAACCTCACACTCAACGTCAACAAAACTAAGGAGATGATTGTGGACTTCAGGAAACAGCAGAGGGAACACCCCCCTATCCACATCGATGGAACAGTAGTGGAGAGGGTAGCAAGTTTTAAGTTCCTCGGCATACACATCACAGACAAACTGAATTGGTCCACCCACACAGACAGCATCGTGAAGAAGGCGCAGCAGCGCCTCTTCAACCTCAGGAGGCTGAAGAAATTCGGCTTGTCACCAAAAGCACTCACAAACGTCTACAGATGCACAATCGAGAGCGGGCTGTATCACCGCCTGGTACGGCAACTGCTCCGCCCACAACCGTAAGGCTCTCCAGAGGGTAGTGAGGTCTGCACAACGCATCACCGGGGGCAAACTACCTGCCCTCCAGGGCACCTACACCACCCGATGTTACAGGAAGGCCATAAAGATCATCAAGGACAACAACCACCCGAGCCACTGCCCGTTCACCCCGCTATCATCCAGAAGGCAAGGTCAGTACAGGTGCATCAAAGCTGGGACCGAGAGACTGAAAAACAGCTTCTATCTCAAGGCCATCAGACTGTTAAACAGCCACCACTAACATTGAGTGGTTGCTGCCAACACACTGACTCAACTCCAGCCACTTTAATAATGGGAATTGATGGGAAATTATGTAAAATATATCACTAGCCACTTTAAACAATGCTACCTAATATAATGTGAACATACCCTACATTATTCATCTCATATGTATACGTATATACTGTACTCTATATCATCTACTGCATCTTTATGTAATACATGTATCACTAGCCACTTTAACTATGCCACTTTGTTTACATACTCATCTCATATGTATATACTGTACTCGATACCATCTACTGTATCTTGCCTATTCCGCTCTGTACCATCACTCATTCATATATCTTTATGTACATATTCTTTATCCCCCTACACTTGTGTGTATAAGACAGTAGTTTTGGAATTGTTAGTTAGATTACTTGTTGGTTATTACTGCATTGTCGGAACTAGAAGCACAAGCATTTCGCTACACTCGTATTAACATCTGCTAACCATGTGTATGTGACAAATAAAATGTGATTTGATTTGATGGGTGCTTCTCCCTCTGTCATGGATGCCACGGTTGCTCGTAGTTTATAGATGTAGACAGGTGTTTAATACAACCACATTCTGTGTTCTCTTTTCGACTCCCTCTGCATATTAGCAATCAAACGCCAGAATATTCTGCATCTCCTTAGCTATCATACTCTAATTCCACCAGGCATTCCACTGATTTCAAAACTATTGTCCTACAGAAATTCGAGTGCAACACTGTGCAGTTCTACGATATATCTTTCAAAAAAACCTGTGTTAGAAAGGATTACCCACCTCTCTCGGCATGTCCAGCCCATTAATTATCTCAATCAATCATGGCTAAACCAACCAGGCACATCATTTTTTATTTTATTTGTATTTACAGTTGGCATCCAAGTTTGTTATTAAGTCACATGAAAGTTCACATGTTCCAGAAGGCATTTCTGCCAAAAAACGCATTTTGATTTAAAAAAAAGTTTACGTACAAATGGCTCTCCTGTGAAGTAGTGATGTGCGACATATGCCTAGTTTCCTGAAACGAGTCACATATGTGAATCTTTAAAGAGATGGGTGTGGCTAAGGCTTAAGAGGGTGTGAACAATGCTGAATGGGTGTAGACAAAACTCTCCAGTAGGTGTACCAAAACATTCATGGGCCATTTTCTCAAAAGTGGGGTTACAAGTTTATCAACTTTCAAAGCAGAATTACTTTCCCATTGTACCTCAACTGCAGTGTTGATACATATGACCGAATCTAGGTGGTTGGTCACATTTTATTCAGCGTAGTATGAAGCTAATTTGGATGAAGAGAATGTATCATTGATCTGCATAGCTCTTACCTGTTAGGAACACTTGATACCAATGCTGCCTCGGACCAGAAGGAATGAAAGAATCTGAACTCCTCGGAATTTCCCTGGAAAAGAAGATGATTGGAAGGATTTAGGTGACATCACTAAACGACTGTGATGACAATAGACAATAGATGTGGCAATATGATCATCTGTGACATCTTCATGGGGAGGCTGTCAATGCCACACACAGGCTGCATCCCATATTCCCTATGGGCCCTGGTCAAGTAGTGCACTTTGTAGGGAACAGGGTGACATTTGAGACACAACCAAATACTATTGACAAAGTAAACATGAATACTGAAGTTCATTGCTTCACTGATTGTAGAGCACACCAAAATACAAAGATCCTATGCCAGTTTAGAGCAGGACGATGATAGGAAAGATGGTTAAGTTCATTACGGTGTCCGCCCAAAATACCTGCACAAATATTTATATAGTGAGTTTTCTCCATATACTGTACAGTCACTGTTATTTGCATTGTTTGTTGGTTTGTAAACAAGCACAGCCCCAACTCACTCTCTCTCTAACACATACACACAGTCTCTCCATTCTCAGTGTCATCCTTTCTCTCTTCCTCTCTCCGTCTCACCCTCTGTCTGTGAGTAGTCTTAATTGATTTGTCTTCAGCCGCGTAGCGATCGACAGCTGGGAGATAATGGGGAAGTAAAGGAACACAGACGAGCCCCAGAGGACCAGAGAGAGAGCTCTTCCTCACCAACGACACACACACTCACACACACGCTCGGTCACACACCAAATGGTGGGGAATAATTCAGTCCCGGCTTGTATTGTGTCCTTTGTGTTCTACCCACACCGAGCCTTCAGTCTATTTTACCAGTACTTTAATATGCAAAATCATCTGTATACTCTCCAAAAGATCAAAGTAGGTTCTAAAGATTTCTAAAAATCACTTCCTTCATTATGCAAGCCAACAAGGAGTGGCAGAGTGTGCTTCTCACGCCCAGCATTGGAGCATACTGATTAATTAGCTTGTATAATTAGCTTAATGACATAGAGAAACATGGCTCCAGCCACCCAAGAAGTTATGCTAATGATCTCCTGTCTATAGCAATTAAAACACCCATAATTTCAGCACCAAAATAGTGTAGTTCATAACTATGAGCTGGTAGGCTTGTGTTGTATGTAAGGTGTCACAGCATTGTGTTAGCTGATACCGTAGCAATGTGATAGCAGATAGGCGCAGTACTGAAAAGTACAGGGGCCAGATTCACAAAACACTACTTCTGAAAAAAAACGTAAGAAGTTTAAGGAACAAAATAAGAAGTTCTTAAGATTGTTCGTAAGTGCAATTCCTCAAAATGTTCTTAGGAATTCATAGTTTTCTTAGGAACTTAGTAAATATCTTTCCTAAGAACTTCACCATTCATGTGGACCAACTAGAGGAGAAGGTGTTGTCATGATAGGAAAGACAGTGGCAGAGGGACTGCACGACCAGAAAGTTAGATAGCTAGCTAGCTAACATGTAACGACATTAGCCAACATAGCTAACAACGTTAACATTAGCCAAGTTCTTCTTTGCAAATTGACGAGCTAATGCTAGATATTTAACACTTCTAGAATATTGTAATACATTGTTAATTACTAGCTAGCTAGCTAAATAATGCGCATGTAATTAGTTTCTTAGTGTGTTTAAATGTCCGATAGCCAACTGTGTCTGTGGGCCGGAGCAAGAAAACATTAATGGTTACAGAAGTATTCATTCGTCACAAAACAAGGGTTTAGCTGTCCTAAAGTTAAGTACATTTCCAAGAAGAAATCCTTAAATATTATTTTCAAGAATCCTATTTCTTCCAATCTTTTGTCATAGGAAAAAACGTAAGAACATTTCCAATAACTTTATTGAGGAATAGCAACGTAGCTTAACTCTCCTCGTAAGTCTATAGTGGGCAGTTTAGAAGAAATGTCTTCTTAAGAATGTGAATCTGTGAATTGTGAATCTGGGCCCAGGTTTCTATAGCTATCTCCTTTAAACAGAAACCATTGCCAACTCAAGTGACCATATTATGACAGTACGGTGTCCCTATTAGGATAGCCTCAGAGTCACAAAGACTTTGTGTCTCAGAGTTGCAAGTCATGTGAAAGAATAGAGAAGTAATTTGTGTTTTTTATGAGTTGCTGAAAACAGTAGAGTTTCGCAAACACATCACAATCAATATAGAGAAGCAGGGGTGTATTCATTAGTTCACAATGTAAAACAAACAAACAAAAAACAACAAATAAACAACATTTTGCAACTAAATGAGTTGCTTATTGGTCAAGTTAAGGTAAATCCTCCCCTTTTTTGACCTGTTTTCTTCTGGTTGGCTCCTCATAAATACACCCCAGGTGAAGAAAGGTGGATAGCCTCTCTACTTGGCTGTGCAACATCGTTATCTCAATTTGTAAAACATGTTTATCTACTGATAACAGTGGCTATGGAACATAACTTGGCCTACTGTATATATATCTATCTATATACCCCTGATGCAAAATGTATAGAATATGTCTCTGAACATAGACAGAAGTACAATACTTTCATCTTAGGAGACAAACAGCTTGAAAGCAGTCAGTGCCACACACCCTTCTACCGAAAACACACACACACACACACACACACACACACACACACACACACACACACACACACACACACACACACACACACACACACACACACACACACACACACACACACACACACACACACACACACACACACACACACACACACACACACACACACACAGCACATTAGGTATGCGGCAGACCACACAGAGACTATGTCTACTCTATTTCTGACAGAAAGTACTAGCATTCCCAACCACACCTGAAACATAAATCCCACATTTATGACCTTCCCATAACTATAAGTAACGCTGAAGCACCGGGGTCAGCTCATAAAAACCACTGTGAGGGGAGAAGGAAGGTTAATCAATTGCTGAAATCCTAGTACACGTCGAAAAAGGCAGGTCAAGCGAACAAATATGGTCAAAAAGACGGAAGAACGTTTTTTTCCCACCATTCTGATGGATGTTTACCATGGGGTTAGCCGATCCCCACGGTCATAAACGTCTGTAATTTACAATAAAACGCTGTCCGCCACCCACTAGGTGTAGACGTTATGGCGCTATCAGGCTTGGACAAACATGAGATGGGATGCTGAATATGAAACCAGGATGGTTGGTTTTGATGTAGCAGGTAGGCAAAGGGAGACTGCATCAAAATAATGTTAGCGCTAAAGGCGTTTTAACGTTCCGAGCTGCCCGTCATGCTGGACAGAGAGTTAAATCTCAATCACCTCAAAGAAACCAACGTCATAATTCAAGTTTATTACAGATACATATGAATCGAATAGAAGGATGCTCAAAATGATCCATTGATGACATTCTGATTATAATGACAAAGGAGATTGGAGTATAGAGTCAAATATCCCTTTGACTTCAATGACAATCAAGTAAAAACAAACATTATATTGTCATACTGTAGTTAGATAAAAACATCCCAGGGTGATCACAAGTACTACTGCAAACACCCAAACACCCGCTTAGCTTCCATTTATGCTTACACTACCAAATAACATATCCACTATCCCTAGCACTACCAAAAAACATCTAATTACAACACAGAGTTGCAAACGGCCTGTCTGAGCTGTGCTGAGCTGTGCTGAGCTGTGCTGAGCTGTGTTGCCAGCAGCAGGTGCAAGGAACGGTATTCACTTGTGAGAGCGGAAACATCACAGTTTTAGCTGACACCATTCTGTCAGAAACTTAGGCTTGCTTGTCAGCGCTCTGCTCAAACAAGTCTATGAAAGCAAGCAGAGGAAAGGAAGGAGTTGGTTTCTCTCCCCCGGTTTTCACCCCCGACAGCTGGCTCTGTGGCGCACGACTACGTCATAATCATTCAAATCTAGTGGGATTCTGTGAATCACACGTCAGATCAATGGACATCAATGAGGTTAGTTCCGCTGTTGATGCTCAACGTCATTCATGAGAAAAGAGAACTGGGAAATACAAGGACTTGGTTGGAA
>NC_068433.1:20451178-20453785 GCF_023373465.1 Oncorhynchus keta
CTGGGACTTACTACTGTGCTGTGGCCTCATGTGGGGAGATACTCTTTGGGAACAGGACCAAGTTGGACATTGACGGTCGGTGATACAGCTTCTATTTTATTTTATATCTACTGTATAGTCTACTGTGTAGAAATATACATTTACTTGCTATTCTGGTTTCTTCTATTACTGTTTGAATTTCAACAGACCATAGAGCAGATCCTCTTCTCTTGGTGTCCTGCCTGGGTGTAGTATTGTGTGTCACGTTCACCTTGATCATTGTCCTGGTTTGCATCATGTGCAAGATGAACAACACAACATGTGTGCAGTACAGAGGTAAGTTACTATCCCTTGATATTCATTGATGTCACCATTTGTTGTTGTCTCAGTAGTGGAAGAAGTAGAAGTATCCTAATCTTTTTTGTCATTCGTTTTAGACTCGTCTCACAGACCAGAGGTCCTGCAGTTACCAGATCAGATGCAGGGATAAGCAGAAATACTTTTATATTGTCTGAAGTCTATACGTAAAGCCTGTCATTAACCAACTTCCCTATTGTGGGTAAAAAAATCTACATTTAAAATAATGTATTGTCAATAATGCTATTTTGTGCTTCACAGGACCAAAATGGAGACAGTCTCCATTACGTAGCTCTGAATCTGAGCAACAAGAAGAACAGGTCTAGAAGACAGAGAGGTCACATGGAGACAGTGGTGTATGCTGGGATCAGACAGTAGAACTGGATGAATGAACCAATTATCATTGTATACTAGATAACTCTTTATTAACTAGTTCTAGCTTCATGAACTATCTATGAATTCCGTAAGCAGTCAAAATGTGATGAAAACAGTGGTCATAGCTTTTTGTTATTCAAAGTTTAATAATGGAATGCATTGCTAATCTGACAAGCAATTTTTTTAAATAATAATAATTAGGGGGTGCTTATATTTGTCTTGGTACACAAGTGTGTAATGGAAATTTTATTTTTATGCTAACCCCAACTCCCCCTGAGACACCCGCAGAGAGTGGGTTCACAGCCAGGGTCACCCATTGTACAGCACCCTGGAGCAATTAGGGTTAAGTGCCTTGCTCAAGGGGCACAGTGACAGTTTTTTTTATTTGTATTGTATTTGTTGTGCCTATTTTAGCAACAATAAACTAGTTGATTCTGTAAAGAAAACAAAAGGGTTTCCAACTGTTTGAATTTGAATACATTGAACCCACTACATACTATGATGATATGGTGCGTTGTACAGACAGATGCTCTTAACTGTCTCAGACATTATGGTCTGTTTACAAAGCCTTGTGGTGAAGGTGGAAGTGTTGCAATAACTTTCCACTGATGGAAAACTAACCTCTTATAGACATTTAACACAGGAAGACTGACCTGCACCCACACTACTCTCCACTTTGTCCCTTAGGGCCCTGTATTGTTCACACACCTTAGTGTGAAACAGACCTTTAGTGCAACAAGGACTTCTCAACACAAATGTGTAGGTCAAAGTTTACTTAATTATGTGAAGTCTAGCAGTACTGCATCATGTTATGGTAAATTATTTGCAACAGAACTACTCATAGTGAAAGTTGCACAACAGCCACTACCATGGAATGAGGACAGGCTATGGTTAAGTTTTTATTAAGACATCTGCCTACTTATTGCATGGGACACACACCCTCACATACACAGCAACCTATTTCAAGGTAGGCTTTGTTCTGCTATGAACAAAACACGAGGTTGTAGCTAGATGTACTTTGGTGAGGCCTGTTGGGCTTCTGCACAGGACCTACCGAACCTCTCTCTCTCTCTCGCTCTCTCTCTTCTCTCTCTCTGATGTAAAGTATCATCATCATCTGGGACAAGAAGGATGAGCCTCCCTCATATTTATATCATTGGAGGGCTTTTATCTGTCCATACATTGGATAATACTTTGTATGTGAGATATTGCTGGTTAAGCAAAGACAATTATCATGTTTTCTGTAGATGTGTCTTTGTGTTAGAAACCCTACAGGATGACAGTGTCATAACATGTGGCCAACAAAGTTCCAACTACTGTATGACTCCCATGGACAACAACGGCAATAACAACAGATGAAGTGAAGTGATCCATTGATGCTTGTGGTTATGTCTTATACTTTCAGGTGGACAAGCCCTCAGGTGGACGGCTGTAGTGCATAGTATTGTAGACAGTATGAGCTGTATTTTTTGTATTATAAAGAATAAATTCACAGTCACATTCAGTTAAAAAAGTGCTATTAACATAGTCATTCAAACTTGCAATGTGATGAAGTTGTGCAACACATGTTCAAGCTGTACAACAACATGAATGTACAGCGTTTGTTGCATTCGTGAGCCAATCAAATTTGAACATCCAGATCAGATGGTACCGAAGATCAACCAATGAAAGCAAACACAAGTTTCCTTTCTCTTCTGTAGAGAGACTGCATTTCACACAGGTCAATATCATCACTTGAAGGAACAAGCAAGATGGACAAACTCTATTTCATCTTTTTTCATCTGGAAAGCTTGTGGTAACATCTAGGTCAATTTACTAATCTTATAACTCTTAAACATACCTCACAGGTTCTTACTATATTTGGTGCATGTGTTTTCAACATGGTACATGTATTAT
>NC_068433.1:20453885-20457412 GCF_023373465.1 Oncorhynchus keta
TACAGACAGATGCTCTTAACTGTCTCAGACATTATGGTCTGTTTACAAAGCCTTGTGGTGAAGGTGGAAGTGTTGCAATAACTTTCCACTGATGGAAACTAACCTCTTATAGACATTTAACACAGGAAGACTGACCTGCACCCACACTACTCTCCACTTTGTCCCTTAGGGCCCTGTATTGTTCACACACCTTAGTGTGAAACAGACCTTTAGTGCAACAAGGACTTCTCAACACAAATGTGTAGGTCAAAGTTTACTTAATTATGTGAAGTCTAGCAGTACTGCATCATGTTATGGTAAATTATTTGCAACAGAACTACTCATAGTGAAAGTTGCACAACAGCCACTACCATGGAATGAGGACAGGCTATGGTTAAGTTTTTATTAAGACATCTGCCTACTTATTGCATGGGACACACACCCTCACATACACAGCAACCTATTTCAAGGTAGGCTTTGTTCTGCTATGAACAAAACACGAGGTTGTAGCTAGATGTACTTTGGTGAGGCCTGTTGGGCTTCTGCACAGGACCTACCGAACCTCTCTCTCTCTCGCTCTCTCTCTTTCTCTCTCTCTGATGTAAAGTATCATCATCATCTGGGACAAGAAGGATGAGCCTCCTCATATTTATATCATTGGAGGGCTTTTATCTGTCCATACATTGGATAATACTTTGTATGTGAGATATTGCTGGTTAAGCAAAGACAATTATCATGTTTTCTGTAGATGTGTCTTTGTGTTAGAAACCCTACAGGATGACAGTGTCATAACATGTGGCCAACAAAGTTCCAACTACTGTATGACTCCCATGGACAACAACGGCAATAACAACAGATGAAGTGAAGTGATCCATTGATGCTTGTGGTTATGTCTTATACTTTCAGGTGGACAAGCCCTCAGGTGGACGGCTGTAGTGCATAGTATTGTAGACAGTATGAGCTGTATTTTTGTATTATAAAGAATAAATTCACAGTCACATTCAGTTAAAAAAAAGTGCTATTAACATAGTCATTCAAACTTGCAATGTGATGAAGTTGTGCAACACATGTTCAAGCTGTACAACAACATGAATGTACAGCGTTTGTTGCGATTCGTGAGCCAATCAAATTTGAACATCCAGATCAGATGGTACCGAAGATCAACCAATGAAAGCAAACACAAGTTTCCTTTCTCTTCTGTAGAGAGACTGCATTTCACACAGGTCAATATCATCACTTGAAGGAACAAGCAAGATGGACAAACTCTCTATTTCATCTTTTTTTCATCTGGAAAGCTTGTAAGTAACATCTAGGTCAATTTACTAATCTTATAACTCTTAAACATACCTCACAGGTTCTTACTATATTTGGTGCATGTGCTTTCAACATGGTACATGTATTATTATTTACATTTAACATTTAAGTCATTTAGCAGACGCTCTTATCCAGAGCGACTTACAAATTGGTGCATTCACCTTATGACATCCAGTGGAACAGCCACTTTACAATAGTGCATCTAAATCTTAAGGGGGTGAGAAGGATTACTTTATCCTATCCTAGGTATTCCTTAAAGAGGTGGGGTTTCAGGTGTCTCCGGAAGGTGGTGATTGACTCCGCTGTCCTGGCGTCGTGAGGGAGTGTGTTCCACTCATTGGGGAGCCAGAGCAGCGAACAGTTTTGACTGGGCTGAGCGGGAACTGTACTTCCTCAGTGGTAGGGAGGCGATAGGCCAGGTGGATGAACGCAGTGCCCTTGTTTGGGTGTAGGACTGATCAGAGCCTGGAGGTACTGAGGTGCCGTTCCCCTCACAGCTCCGCAGGCAAGCACCATGGTCTTGTAGCGGATGCGAGCTTCAACTGGAAGCCAGTGGAGAGAGCGGAGGAGCGGGGTGACGTGAGAGAACTTGGGAAGGTTGAACAATTGTGACGGGCTGCGGCGTTCTGGATGAGTTGTAGGGGCTTAATGGCACAGGCAGGAGCCCAGCCAACAGCGAGTTGCAGTAATCCAGACGGAGATGACAAGTGCCTGGATTAGGACTGCGCGCTTCCTGTGTGGCAGTGGTAGGTACTCTGCGGATGTCAGAGAGCATGAACCTACAGGAACGGGCTACCGCCTTGATGTTAGCTGAGAACGACAGGGTGTTGTCCAGGATCACGCCAAGGTTCTTAGCGCTCTGGGAGGAGGACACAATGGAGTTGTCAACCGTGATGGCGAGATCATGGAACGGGCAGTCCTTCCCCGGGAGGAAGAGCAGCTCCGTCTTGCCGAGGTTCAGCTTGAGGTGGTGATCCGTCATCCACACTGATATGTCTGCCAGACATGCAGAGATGCGATTCACCACCTGGTCATCAGAAGGAGGAAAGGAGAAGATTAATTGTGTGTCGTCTGCATAGCAATGATAGGAGAGACCATGTGAGGTTATGACAGAGCCAAGTGACTTGGTGTATAGCGAGAATAGGAGAGGGCCTAGAACAGAGCCCTGGGGACACCAGTGGTGAGAGCGCGTGGTGAGGAGACAGATTCTCGCCCGCCACCTGGTAGAGAGCGACCTGTCAGGTAGGACGCAATCCAAGCTGCCGCCGAGGGAGATGCCCAACTCGGAGAGGTGGAGAGGAGGATCTGATGGTTCACAGTATCGAAGGCAGCCGATAGGTCTAGAAGGATGAGAGCAGAGGAGAGAGAGTTAGCTTTAGCGGTGCGGAGCGCCTCCGTGATACAGAGAAGAGCAGTCTCAGTTGAATGACTAGTCTTGAAACCTGACTGATTTGGATCAAGAAGGTCATTCTGAGAGAGATAGCGGGAGAGCTGGCCAAGGACGGCACGTTCAAGAGTTTTGGAGAGAAAAGAAAGAAGGGATACTGGTCTGTAGTTGTTGACATCGGAGGGATCGAGTGTAGGTTTTTTTCAGAAGGGGTGCAACTCTCGCTCTCTTGAAGACGGAAGGGACGTAGCCAGCGGTCAGGGATGAGTTGATGAGCGAGGTGAGGTAAGGAGAAGGTCTCCGGAAATGGTCTGGAGAAGAGAGGAGGGGATAGGTCGAGCGGGCAGGTTGTTGGGCGGCCGGCCGTCACAAGACGCGAGATTTCATCTGGAGAGAGAGGGAGAAAGAGGTCAGAGCACCGGGTAGGGCAGTGTGAGCAGAACCAGCGGTGTCGTTTGACTTAGCAAACGAGGATCGGATGTCGTCGACCTTTTCAAAATGGTTGACAAGTCATCTGCAGAGAGGGAGGAGGGGGGGAGGAGGAGGATTCAGGAGGGAGGAGAAGGTGGCAAAGAGCTTCCTAGGTTAGAGGCAGATGCTTGAATTTAGAGTGGTAGAAAGTGGCTTTAGCAGCAGAGACAGAGGAGGAAAATGTAGAGAGGAGGGAGCGAAAGGATGCCAGGTCCGCAGGGAGGCGAAGCCTTCCTCCATTTCCGCTCGGCTGCCCGGGAGCTCCTGTTCTGTGAGCTCAATGAGTCGTCGAGCCACGGAGCGGAGGAGGACCGAGCCGTCTGGAAGATAGGGGACATAGAGAGTCAAAGGATGCAGAAAGGGAGGAGAGGAGGGT